>NW_028301617.1:3939393-4242424 GCF_987345545.1 Pholcus phalangioides | reverse complement strand
ACTACATACTTTCATCAATAGATGGCAGTAAATATTTTGAAATCTGCGCCCTCTCTCAGAATATCCTACCACGAGCCGCCACTGCTGTTTTTGAGGCACCAACCCACTTTCATTCAAAAAAGACCCAGGTAAATTAAAGTATAGCGCAGCGACATCTCTGTTCGTGGAGACTACTACTACTAAATCATACACGTACCTCATCCATATTCCCCTGCGGGATTTCTAACGAATTGGTACATGTCGGGATGCGCTTTTTGGTGTTGTGAACCTAACTTAAAGCTTGTTTCTGTGTAATGCTTGTTATAGTGCTGCCATGTGCCATGTATTTTTTGAACTATGAGTGAAGTGTAATGTTTGAAGATTTTATCATTGTAGGCCTGTTGCTCTCTGTGGCGAGACTTTTTATGGTCATAGAGACTAAAAAAATTTGTATTGCACCTGAATTTATATAATTGTCTTTCTATTTGTTACACCCTGTCTTAAAATTTCATTGTCAAAAGTTAATTTTTTTTCCCCTTGATAGAGTGACAGTGTGCAATATTTCTTCGATAACATCGACAGAATAATGGCACCAGTAAGTGGTTTTTTTTTTCGTTTTCGTTTGAATGTATTTCTTAACGTAAATGTTTCTTGTATTTATTTATGAATGCTGACATACATAATCTTCTGTTTTTTCTTGTTGTTACTATCAGCAGCAGAGCCCATTTTAACCTCTGGTCGGGTGCATCTAATCTGTGAGATTATGTACCTTTTTTTTTGTGCCCAAGACGCCCCACCATTTGCTCATGGGTATCATGGTTTTTTCTCCAGTGCACTGTCAGTTTCTGTGAGGGGGACACTTGATCAGTACATGCCGAAGAATGTGTGTTTTGAGTGTATGTGTGGCTCCTAACCTATTTATGCTGCCGTGAATTGTGACTTCATGCTTGCTGAGTTCAGCATTGCTTTGAAAGTGTGTGATGCAACAATTTCCTGTAGCATCTCCAGATGGTATTTGCGATCACCCGAGTGGTATAGTGGAAAGATGCTTGTCTACCACTGTGAAGGTTGCCGTTACAGTCTCAGGTTCAAATTTGATGGAGGATATATCCCTAACGAACTTGAGGTGACCACAGATAGATAGTGCCTTCATTTCCTACCCATTTGGCAGTAAATTGCAATATAGTGATATGGTCAGAGGTGGTGTTTGGTGAAGCAGTATATGGCATTTGCGTACCTATGTTTCTATGTGATTTTGGATTGTTATCGTATGCCCGCATTGCCCTTTCATTTTGACCATGTTTTTTTGAATCACCCTGTGTAGAGACCATATTTTGTACTTATAGATTATCCCCCCCCCCCCCCGGAAACAAAACAATCTTGCCTTTGTGAATTATTGTCCTGAAATTTATTTATTATATGAATTTTGTTTGAGAATTTATACGTTCACGTTTTTTTTTCAGGATTTTGTCCCATCCAATAGAGATATACTTCATGCAAGGAAAGCTACAAAAGGAATAACGGAACTCACTATTCAAATAAATGGCGTTCCTTTTTGTTTTGTGGATGTCGGCGGTCAGAGGTCTCAGCGACAGAAATGGCTGCAGTGTTTCAACGGTGTCACAACGATATTGTTTCTGATATCTTCCAGTGAGTATGACCAAGTGCTGTTGGAAGACCGGGAGACAAATCGCCTGCTGGAATCGAGGAACATTTTTGAAACGATAATCAACCATCGTCCATTCGCTGAAGTGTCTTTCATCCTTTTCTTGAATAAGACTGATCTCCTGAAGGCAAAAGTTGAGAGCAAACTGACGAGTATATTAATGTATTTCCCGGAGTTCAAAGGTGATCCGCTCAATTTAGGGGACGTACAATCTTTCATCTTGAATCTTTTCGAATCGTGTAAAAAAGATCCCAGAAAGCTTCTCTTTCATCATTTCACAACTGCCATTGATACAGAGAACATCAAGGTAGTGTTCAATGCCGTTCGGGACACAATACTACAAAAAAATATAACGCAGCTTATGCTGCAATGAACGTTCAGCAGCACGTATGAAATAGACAAGGGTTTTCAATCAAGTGATCAAAATCAAATTTCTCAAATTATCAAAAAATGATTTTTAAATGAATATTTATGGAAGTGTGGCTTTGTAAATTTTTTAAATAACCTCCACCTAGAAGCCGAATTGACTTCCAATCACAGATATTGACTATTTCTTTGTTATCGATTATTGAATCAAAAAACTCATATCGTTAATAGATTATGATTTGTCTCGAAACATGTTTATGTGTATATATGTACAAATATATCAAGTTATAAGAGAGATAAAACCATTGAAAAAGTTCTGTCCGCAGATGATAATCGTTTAATGATGGCGTTTTGGAATTTTATTCATTGCAAAATTTGGCCTTCAGCTTGTACTTCGATATGTGGTTTTTTTTTTGTTCTCAAGTATTGAATGTTTATTGTTTTATGTTTTATTTGATATGGCAGCCTTATTATCATTATGGCATCTACATATTTTAAGATTTCATATTTTTATGAACTGAGCATCAAGTTTTACCTATTGCAATTCAAGTTATGTGAGAGGAAAATTTATATCCATTAAATCTTTAGTTAATGGCAGCTGAAACAAATTAAAGTGAGTCTATGTGCAATGCAATTGGGAATCATTACATTGCGAATGCAGTTTGTTATATGGGTTGGTATGTGTCGTTATCACTTTAATATAATTTATGCATCGCATAGAAGTGTATATTGGAATATGTAAGTCGCTGCTATCTTCTTTTTTGCCAAAATATTTGAAATATTTTCTTCTGTCAAACTTTCGATATCCACTGAAGTTGTAAGAATTGTCCACACAAAGTTAGCAGTTTTCGTTGAACAAGATCAGGAGCATAACTGGAAATATATTTTTTGTTTCAGGGTATTACTGCTTATCTCCATATCCTAAGATTATTATATGATTAAGTCGACAGGCAATAACAAAGGTGACAATAGGCAAACTGTCCAACGAGGTGGCTGAGAAAAAAAGCCCATATATAGATGTCAAATAAACATCAACCCAATATAAGAGCATGTATCATGAAAAAAAAAACCTAATAATTTATAATATGTTATAATACACTGCTCACAAAAAATATTATAATAGTTGCTGAACTGCAAGGCACAAGAACTAATATTATGCTTTAAAAAAAAAAATACTGTAAATAGAATTCCTCCACCAAAAAAAAAAGGGAGTAAAAAAACAAGTACTGTTAACAGAGAGAACCTCTCCTTTTAAGCAGGGTAATTTTATTTTTAAATGTTATACCAAAAATGCAAGTGATTCAGCATCCCACTGCACTCATCACCTCTATGTGATGGGAACAGTTTAAGGGTTAATCACCACTTTGACAGAAGTAAGGACACAGACAGTTTTATTCAGGGTTTTGAAGTTCGAGGTAGCTACTACAACAAAAATTTCCAAAACCTTTTGGTGTATTGTATTGAAGTTTTTTTTCTTCTGTTTTATCTATTTATGAGTTTGTTTTCTTACAAGGCCCTCTCTCTCCTGTATGCCAAGTATGCCTGTACTGAGGGCAATTATAATGGATGATCAGGGTGGGGTGAAATGCTAGTCTTGATATTCTGAGGTGAATGAGACGAAAACCAACTTGTATTGCCCCAAAAATGAAAGCAAAATTCATGAGATGTCGAATGATTTCAATAAGGTAAAAAAATAAACATTGTAAAAAGTATTGACATACAACCAGAACTGAAAGAAAATACTTTTTATATGCTAATAGCTGTTACCTGTGGCTTCGTTCACTGGATTTTGTGATCTGAAAATTCCTCTCCTTTGAGATTGAATTTCGAAAAATCCCTTTTCATTGAGACTACATCATAAAATAAACTACTGACCGAATTTCAAATTTATATCTTCAGCACTTATAAAATTGATATATCCCACTCTTTTTATGACTCTTTTAAGGATTGAATTTTGAAAAAATAATTTCTAGCGCATCTCTACATCACAAAATGAAACTACTGGCCAAATTTCATATTTATAGCTTCAATGGTTCCAGTTTGGCTGTGATTTTTCTATATGATCTTTGAACACTCTTATGACCACCCTTCTCCCTTAGCGGCCGAATTTTAAGAAATCTGTTCTTAGTGAGTCTCTACATCATAAAATAAAGCTACCAACCAAATTTCATATTTACAGCTTCAGCAGTGTCTGCTTAGGGATGATAAATCAGAACAGAACATTTTATATAGCGTAGATTTTTATCAATTTATTTTAATTTAAATGTCTTTTGAAGGTTGGCAACTCAGTTTCCCTGGAAGAAACTCCTTGTGCCCCCTCCCCTCTCTCGCCATAGGTCAATCTTGCTTCTAACAAACAATGGATCCAGAAAATTTACATTTTCTCCCCCTTCCCTCTTTTTGTGCCATTCTTAGACTTTATCAATATTTATCTGGGACATGTGACTTTCAACTTATTTCTTGTGATTGACAGACCACAATAAACTTTCCACTGCTAAGGTTTATTTAACAGGATCTTGACACCTTAAATTCATTTTTGAACACCTTGACAACCCTTGCTAAAAATAACACAAGATAATAATTGACAATTATTACTTATTTTTTTGTCGGTCTGTTTACTAAATTGTTTGGAGAATACAAAATTCTTTTATATATATATATATACAGAATCAACTGCTTTTTTTGGCCAAGAATCAATTTAGCGATTAGAATTGCTTTCATTCATAAGTTGGTCTGGCCTGATATTTTGTTTTATTCCTACAATAGTATGTCAAAGTGTTGATTTATAATGCAAATATAAAAGAAGAAGACAGCGACTGAAGGGTTATCTGTTACAAAATGTTTGACTTGTTTTTCTTTTTAGAAATCACCTTTTTTGATTTCATTGTGTTTTCCTTATGAATTTTGGGTATAGAATTCAATTGTGGTTTGTGGAAAATTGATTGCGTGAGCAAAAGATGCTCATCTGAAATGGTAACATTATGTTTTGTATCATAATTTGTTCTGTAATATCAAATTGTTCCCGTGAAGAATTCTGTGCCAAGTTTTCAAGGCAATAACCAAGTTTATGTTATTTTATTCATGTATCCAATGAGTAGGCTTGCTGTATCCTTGATTGTATGTGGTCTGTATGTGGTAGCTATCATTATAATTTTTTTGGCTTTGGGAAAAGATAATGATTTAAGGAGACCATGTTGAAAAAAAAAATTAAAAGTTTAATCATAGTTGTGACCAGTCTCCATTCCGAGAAATCTGTCTTGTGTCTCTAAAACATATTAAGATCAGGCTGTGAACTAGCGCCTGGCAAGTGTGAATGAATATACTAGCAGATGAAAGAAGAACATTTTTTGAACTGAGACAAAACAGATCTCTCCAGAGTTATGACTGATGTATGTAAATAGTCCTTTAGTTGAAAAACTCACATGACATAAACTTAGTTTGAATGCGATTATCCCCCACCGTCCCTTCCTCATGCTGCCATTTAAAAAAAAAAATCAGTTTTGATTACAGTTTTGGATTTTGTTTAAAAATCACTTGAATATACAAAAAATGAAAAAAATTAGCTTTAAACTTTGTTGATTTTTTAAATCGTAATAGGGGGATAAAATTATATTTACTTTAATCTTTAGATGACCTTTAAGCAAACACTCTTACTTTAATTTTAAATTCTCTGCCATTTTACCGTTTTTGAAGTTGATGCAGCGATATTTACTTTTTTCGTAAATAATTTCGACAGTTTTCCTTGCAAATTTTTCTTCCAAAATTTTCACTTCATCTTTCAGAGAATTGAGGCACCCTGCCCTTTTTTGTTTTGTCAGCTTTACAAAAACCAGGTTTGATACAGCTAGAAGTAAGGCACCATACCTAAATTAAATTATTTTGAAAATGAAAGGACTTGTACTGTACATATTTCTTATTAGAAGACCTGTACTCTTGCAAATGTTTTCCAAATCTTTAGGGATGATATCAGAAACAAGACTTTTGAACATAGGAAGGAAAAATTTGATAATTGTACAGTAATCATCTTTCGAAAGATCAAAGTCTGTTTTTTTGCCAGATCTCTGGTATTCTGACAAAGAGATTTAAAAAAAAAATACAAATTGCTTTAGTGTTAATTCTAAATTGGTCATCAGGCTGTTCAGTGCTCATTTTATTGATCGCCCTGAAATGTATGGCCTTTTCTAGTGGCAACATATTTTAAAGGGGCTTTCAGTAGCATGTTCATGCTGCTTACAAATAGCTATATAAGATTGGAGAGAGGAAAGCCAACTTTATCAAATCATCCCCAGAAATTTGGCCTTCGAGTCAGGGTACATAATTGGAGTTGCAAATCATATAAATGGAATTTTTATTATTAAAATGTATGAGTACGAATCTGGACTGAACCTAAACATTGTGCATACAGTGGATCATGCTTATAATGCTCTCCCTTAGAATGTTTTCCCATGTAGTACAACTTATTTTTTTGTTCCCATCTTTCAATAATACCCATTGTCATTTCCCATTTAAAGTTTTCTCATGAGGTTTTTTTGAAAACATAAGCTGAACCCATTATAAATGATAAATGAAAGAAAACCTAAAAAACATTGATTTTTAATTCTTTCATCAATGCTAAATATGTCTTTACATTGAATTGGGACAAATATATCCACTCTTAAGCTCACACCGTAAATGTATTATTGTGCCAAATATATTCTACATATCCATACATGTTTGGAATTGTGATCGTTTCAATGTGAAAATGAAGCTAAATGCAAATAACGGTATATATTGCCAATCCGTGCGCAAAATGTGGATAAATTATCGCAGCTATTTTGTTCTTATGTATGCCAATTTTTTTATTTTTATATTAATTCATACACTTTCATATTGTTCATTAAACTTAATAAAATTCTGAAACATCAATAAATTGAAATTTGAATATTGATATATATATACATATACACAGAGCAGTATTGCTCTGTAATAATAACTAAAGGAAAGAAATTGTACATCTCATCTGTACATCCATCCCATGTTTGTTCAAATCTGTCTATCATGGCGATTTGTTTAACCCATTTGCATCTAATCTGTGAAGCAAAATAATCTTGTGTGTCCTTTATCACAGAAAGCATTATACTTATATTCTACTTATACAGTATGTAAGACCTGTTTCCTCTATTTTCACCACACAAGTGGCGAATTCAGGAGGCAGATGCACATGGGTGAAATGATATCTTTATTCAAACACACACATTGTTCGTGTGTAAGACAATTTTTTCTATGAAGATAGTTCTAAAGATGCTGGTGTATCAGGTTTTCATTCAAATGGCTTCGAATTCCATTCATTATTGATACAATCAGATGTGGGACTAGCGAAAAACCTGACCTGCATCTCTATATGTGCATCACTCACTGTAATTTGATCTCAAACAGGCTTTTGTGTTTTTTTCCCCCTCGTAATTATACATTCGTCCATTCATATATCATATGTTTGTGTTAAAGGCAGCAGCTGTTTTTACAATTTCTGCTAACATTTGATTATTAGATTTTGTTTTCCCGTCTCCATGTGGAATTCAAAGATCTGCACAATCAGAATATGAACTGATCTCAATACATATTCAGTATTTTTAGATGAGGGAAAACTAAAGTTCTGCTGATGCGTTTATTGAAACTACATTAGAACCTTCTAATCTAAACTGGAAAAAGAATGGGAGAAAGGATCCATCCTGTACTACTATTTTACTGCACACCAACTCCGGTCATATATCGCCATACAGCAATTTCCAACCCATGGAGTTGGGTGAGAAATGAAGGTTCCATCCATCGTTGGTCGCCCTAGGCTTGGTAGGTAAAGAACTTTCTTCTGATGTTCTATACCCGGATCCGAACCCATGGACTTGGATGGTAACCTTCATAGTGGAAGACGAGCATCTTTACCACTGCGCCACTCGGTCACAGTCCATCCTATACTGTCTTTGGCATCATTGCACTGAGTGGGGGCCCAAAGCTTGCTACAATTAATGCTTGTTGTACAGGGTGGGCGGAAAGTCCATGAAATCATTTCAAAAATTAATAATAAAAATCAACAAATTAACTTATATCTCCCCTCATGCTGAAAGTATGAATGCTAGCGGAAGTTATTTTCCTAAAATGTTTTGTAACATGTTTCAATAGGGATACACATTCAAATTTCATGCCTGAAACATGAATGTGTATCCCTATTGAAACACTTAGATACAACCAAAACTTAGATATCCAATGAGCTGATAAAAAAAAGTGAAAATTTGCACGGTCATGCTTCTAGCATGTGGGAGACGATGTAAAAAAATGTGGTTTGCACTATAATATTTTTCATGGTGCAGAGGGTTTTTTTCTGATAGATGGGCACAAGGCTCTTATCTATCTAAGGGCTGTAATTAGGGTTGTGCACCTGCACAGGGCCCACTTGGAAGGAGGGGGCCCATAAGGGGCCTAAATTCAAATTCTTGCACAGGCCACAGGAATAGCTAGCTATGGCTTTGTTATCTATCCTCAATCATCATTGTTATGCACAAAATAGGGGGGACTTGATGGTTCACAGACCCTGGTCTGAAGCTCTGAATCAAGCAGGGGGGAGGGGCAGAAATAGAGCATTTTTATTTTTCTCGTTACTCCTGTATTTAATATTATTATTCACTATTTTTTTCACTGAAAGGTATTTTACTACTGAAGCTGAAAAGCCTACATTTTTTTATGTCAAGGATCTTGTTAAGGCAATTAAATGGAATTATCAGCACTGAAACTTTTGTTGTAATACAGTTATCAAATGGTAGAAGAAAAAATTTTTTTTTTATTAAATTAGCACCCCAGTGAGATAAAAATATTTCTCTAATTTGAATAGTTTCTTTGTCAGTCGATTAGTTCGGATTAGCTGGGTTCTGCTCGAATTATTACTTTGTATATTCATGTTTTATCAAGTGTTGATAACAAAATGGCACATGCAGAAGGAATAGCTCTGGCAATTGTGTATGCACATATAGCAAAGCGCACAACAAAGATGGTTCTCATAAGAACATCATTTGTTTTTTGAAGTACATTAACCACACACAATTTTCCATTATCATCCGATTGATTCTTTTGTTGAAGGTGTTAAATTATTGATAAAATGGTCTGTACCAACTGCCCAGAAAATTGGTATATATATTTATAAGATGTTAAAATTCGAGAAACAAAAATGTTTTGGCAGTGGAATTATATGTGTTATTTGTTCGAATGATGATCGTGTGTGAATTATTAAATTAAACCCCTTATCTGTACTTCAGAATCATACTATCATATGCATTCTTTGGCAGTTCATTTGGTAATTTTGAGATATTACTGCATCCTTGTAGTTCTCATTCTGCAGTTTAAGGGCCGTATTATTGATAAAACACGTTTTTGATAAAATACAATACTACGACCCCTAAACTGCAGAATGATAACATTGACAAAATAAACATACGATATAATGGTTATGAGGTACAGTTATGCTGGCTGTGAACATGCTTATTGAGTATCTGAGATTTTGTTTCATTGTAACTGTATATTTTGGAATATGTTAATTAATTCAACTTTTTTTATTTTGTATTTTATCATAAATTGAAAATGTACTGAAATTAGAACCTTTGTTGTGGACAACAAATGCCAGGTCGAAACTCCTGTCGAACTACAATGTATATTTTATAATGACCAGAGTTATTACTTAAATACTGCTTTGATCTGCTGCAATTCTTTTGAACCGGTCGTACCATATCAAAACTCAGGAGTAAGATTTTATTATGTAAGTTTTTTTTATTTGTTTGTTTTATGCTTGTGTATACATATTTATCTTATCCAAATACAGTGATGCTTTACAATTTGACGCTAGTGTGTCACAGAACTAATGTTGAATTGTGGGTCAACACTTTTCATGCACCAAATCTATCCGACAATGTCATTACATATGCAATGCCGAAAAATTTATGTATCAAATTGTGGAGACACCACCGTATCTGCAAAGCTTCTAGTGAAGTTGTTATGCATCAAAATGAGTTTATCTCTAATGGCTGATGATATATGTCATTAGACTTTGATTTCATTATTGTATTGGCCTATTTGTGTGTAATTTGTGCCTATGATATACAGTAAAACCTCTTTTTTGTGGACACCAATGGGGCAAAAAAAATTTGTCTGTAAAAGTGGAGTGACCGTTAATCAGGGGCTTGAAACACATACTTTTGTTATACAGTGGGAAATAATTATTTGGCCGTAAAAGAGGGGTGACCGTTAAGAGGGGTTTGACTGTATTAACAATGCCTACGAGTTATTTGTTACAATTATAACATTATTTTATATGAAAGTGCAAACATTATATTCATGTAACAACATAAATTTGTGCTAACAGAATAGTTTTCCGTGCAATTAGCCTAACTCATTAAAAAGAATGTAATCACCTATTTTTTTCTGCAATGAAAGAACATCAGCTTTGCTTGCTACTTCTGCAAGAATTTTTGTTCAGCAATACATCACCTAGTCTTTGATTAAAATTTAAAACTCATGGTACGAGTCATTTCAACTTTTTTCTTGACGAAATTACGGAAACCAGCATGAAATTTCAAAACGTGTACAAATGGAAGAAATAAAGGTGTGATATTATTTGAAGGATATGAACAATGTAAATCATGTGCACCAGTAGTAGGCATGAAAGTGCGAAAAGTTATGGGGAATTATAATGCAGCTGTTGTGCTACCAAGCAATACATGGGGGCCTTGTAAAAATGAAAAATTGAAATGAATAAAATTTTCGAGAATACACAAGTAAATTGTTTTGACAAACATTGATGGGGAGGGGGGACCTCTCAGAAAAATTACTTTGCTTGAGGCTCCCCCCTTCCCCGATGCTCTTAAGATGGCCTTAGTACTAACGTGTGAATTAGTCACAGATCTAATTGACAGTACAAAAACTGGAAGGAGAGAGGTATACAGTAATACCCGACATATATATATACATCACCCTGCATTTATGTCAGTTTGTCTTTAAAATGTTTTTTCTCAATTGAGACACATTTTAGACAAACCTTGAAGGCTTTTCACATTGTGTTCATGAGCAGAGATAAACTTGAAGGTGTGGGGCACGATGTTGATGTCTGCACATATATATCAGGCCATCCACACAAATTTTTGGGGAGAGCATTGTTCCCCCATGGCCTTCTGTATTTCCACCCATGGTCGTGTTTCTAGATAGAAATGTTTCCCAGAGTATTCCCCATAAAAAAACACGGATAGGAAAGAATATAGGAAATCTGTGCAAATTCATTTCTCTTTTCCACTTGAGAAGGGTAGGGGCATTACCATTGGAAAAGTTTACTTCATCCTACGTCATCAGTCTTGGAAAAAATTACTGATGTAAGTTGTGTGTGGGATATATCACTGTATACTTATCTCAGTCTATGAACTTTCACAGCATGGTACAGTGTTAGCTGTGTTAAAAACTGACAACCATTATCATTCCATAATGTATGAGCTTACCCTGGCCTCTGATACCATGGTTGAGCCTATCTCCCCGTTGAAAAGTCTCACTACAGAGAGCAACAGGCCTACTTTGATGCAGTTATTCAATCATTACACTTCACTCATTGTTCGAAAACTTGATGACAGTACTACATATAACAAACATTACACAGAAACAGACCACGTTTGGTTCACAACACATGCATGCACAGCTTCCAACATGGGCCCTAGTCTTCCTCGACCACCATTGAGACAGAGCGGCGGGCTATGATCTGGTTAGAAGGAGGTACCATAACTTGGGAGATTAAGTAAGTAAATTGATTGGCTTCCAGTCAGGTAAGGACCATAGAACATTATTTTGCCTAGAAGAGCATGATACATGACAGCCATGGGTACGGTACTTGCTTTCTTTAAACGTTTAAAGAAGAAACGTATATAAGTTGAGCCCTGATAATCTGAATTTTACGCCAAGACCTGAAACTCCTTTCCCCTACTTCTGTCCGGTTTAGCCATGACCTACATTCAGAAGGGAGGAGAAAGACGGTTGGAAATTGACATATTGGGAAAAAGAACTCCCCTTTTGATCAGTTTTAATCAATTTCTGTCGATTTCAAATGCTTTTGGAAGGCTAGCAACTGAAAATTTCTTTGTGGAGAGAAGAGATATACCACGTTCTTCCCCCCAAAGAGAGAGAGATTGTGCATATTTCCTTTGCCTGCATTGTTCATGCTTTCGATAGTATCTTCTGCAATCTTCCTCCATTTTGTGCATTATTGATATTTTAGTTCCGTATTTAGCAAAAAAATTTTTTGCTGCGGCTTGTGTGTGACCCAACCTTTTGTTCATTGTTATGAATGGGCATAATGTATTATCACCACCTGTGTTTGTCGAAATTTAAAAAATTTTACAAAATAAAGTCAACATTATTCTTTTGTAATATTTTCTTTGTATATGGTAGAGATGTTTTCTTTTATACATTTTTTTTTAAACTTCCCATTTTTCTATTGTAAATGTATAACAACTTCTTGAACCGAGAAGGAAAGTAATAAAGGGCCAATTTGCTCAATTTATTCCGCATAGTTTTAATTCCCTTACAGTCTTTATATATGAATAAATATTATATATATATATATATATATAATATATGTTGTATAGTGATATATTATTGTTCATTGTTTGTAGTAATCAAGGTTTTTTGTGTTCTGAAAGAAAAAAAAATTGTATTTAACAAAAGTGTTTTCTTTTATATTTTTTTTTACCAAAGTATCGTTTATTAAAAAATGTTTTTTTTTTCGTTTTTTTGATTTGGTGCTTCATTTTGTGTTTTTATTGGACCTATTAGAGCCGAGGGGGAGGGGGAAAGCAAGCAATTTCACAATGGTTATTAAAAGAGAATGTTTTTACATTACTTATGGTTCTTACATTCAATCATTTTTTAGATATGCATTTACAATATTTTACCTGCATTATCCGGCATGCTGCCAAACTCGAGGGACACCAGATTTTTTATTGGTTCTGGTCTGTTCCCGGCATGCCGGGAAAGCAAGGTTTGATAAGGATCCCAGTACGCATTCAGCCTATTAAATAAATAACATGATTTTCACATATTCCCAAGGGATCAGCATGAACCGTCCAGGGAATTTGTTAGTGTTAGGTTAGTAGACATCCATGCCCGAACCGGGATTCGAACTCAGACCTGCACAGTGTGAAGCTAGTTCCCTAACCACTCGACTGCCAGGCGGCAAATCATTATTCAATGGTTTTTTTATAGTAAAGATATTTAAGAATTTTCCAGAATCTAATTCACATTTCCTGGCATGTTATTCACACTCTGTTTCCTAGCTAATGCAGGGGAATACTGAAATTTTTCATTTGCAGTTCTTTTTTTTTTCTCTATTTCAACTGTCCTTTCGTTCTTTTTTATTTTTCTCTTTTGTGGATGCCATGTTCTTCGAAAGCTTTAGATCGAAGGGTTTTCAATGCGTGGGGCGCGGGCAACATGTGACTCTCGAGCCTTTTTGCAGTGACAGGGCCAAAGAAAAGGCTTACATAGTTACAGAATTTATAGAAATGCTGGAAAAATCTCTGCAAATAAATGTATTCAAGAATCAGTGAAAGAAGTAATTTTACGATTACAGACTTCTCCCATTAGTTCTGAAATGTTTTCTAGAAGCAATTTCAGAATTAATGAGAAATGATTCAATAAATATTGATAAAAAAAAATTCAGAATTGATTGAAAAAATAATTTTAGAATTGAATTTATATGACAGGTTTCTCGTAAAATTCATTCTATATGCCATGGAAAGGGACATAGGACCAGTGTTCACCGATACAAGGTGCCGTCTTAATGCAGTGGCCCACCTGGGCCTTAGAAAAACGATTGAATTTTTGCGAGAATTTACCAGGAAGGGCCTCATAAAAATCACTTGGCTCGGGGACCCCAGATGTTCTTAAGACTGCCCTGCCAATGCTCATCTAGATACATGATTCATACTTCAAAATTCAATTTTACTTCAAATCTCATTGAGTGAAAAAAAAAAACGATGCTCCAAATTTTAGATATATATTTTTTCAATAGTTTCTCACTGGATTGAAACAGCATTTAAATGATTTTGTTACTCCAATATTTCAATTCTTTTTTTTAATTTTGTCCATCCCCACATCTCTTATGGGAGCATCAGGATTTTACAAGATGCTTAGGTGGGTCGTGACATTAAAAAAATGCCGGGAACTCCTGTTTTAGAGAGAATGATCATGTAAGAATCCAAATTCGGTTTTTTCACATTTTTGTTGGAGAGAATGATCAAATACCTTAATCCAGAGGTCGTATTCAACCTTTCAGATATTGCATACCAAATTGAAACTTTATGAAATCCGTCGACCACAATTTTAAACTGCTGTACCTAGAACCGTAAGATATCTCCCCAGATTCACAAAGACTTCATGGTATTAGAACAGCTCGACTATATATTATGCTCCCTCAACTTATATCTCCCCAAATTACTGTATGTCAGAAAGAATTCAAAATGCTACTTTGTGAGTTTTTTTTTGATAATTTTAATGAGATATTCTCTGGTTAAGATATCTCCCCAGATTCACAAAGACTTCATGGTATTAGAACAGCTCGACTATATATTATGCTCCCTCAACTTATATCTCCCCAAATTACTGTATGTCAGAAAGAATTCAAAATGCTACTTTGTGAGTTTTTTTTTTGATAATTTTAATGAGATATTCTCTGGTTAAGGAGCCGTCGTGAGTTTGAATACACACATGCTCTGCATTTCTCCAACATCAGATATTGGCATCACCAGAAACGTCAAGTCTATATTCAAACTCGTGACAGTCTTCTACCATGGAATGATAGCAGGGAAAATCTAATCAGCTCTAAACTCGTAAAATGTCTGCCAAAACAACTTAAAATAGGCCACTAACCAAACATTTCAAAAATCCAATGTCAGCATTGCGCAGTTTCACAGAGAATAAAAACAAACAAATGATATTTATTTCATAATTATTAAAACAACGGATTAATAATGAAATTTTATATAGCTGAATAAACACAAAACAGGATAACACAAGACATCTTTGTTTCGATACAAGTCTTCCCTTGAGAATACATAACTTGGATACTCTGCCGAAGTTACTCTTGTGACAATATATTAAGTATATAGAAATAATGCATAAACACACATAGAAATACAACCACACTGACCATTATATATATATATATATCCTTTGAACACCAAACAACACTGGAATAAACACCTAGTGAAGAATAACATCAACAAAGTTTGACTAAAATGTTTCATGGGCTTTGACGAATCAAGTAAGTTTGTGTCTATGGGAAATGTGGCCTATATAGATGAAGCCAATGAAAAAAATGGTATATTCTCTATTAAATGTGGCATGGAGCTGAATCAATGTTAGGCTATGAAAACGCTAGAGAGGAGGAAATTTCATCTTTTTTTTTTCTTCTGTATATGGTTAGACAGACAACAAGGATTTTTGAATCATGATTTTTTTTTACAACTCCTTCAGCGTATTGGTTTTGATGGACATACAAGCCATATCCAAGGTAACTAACATTTTGACCTCCCCATATGCTCATGGACAAGGTGGCACTTGGGCAGTACAACCCAGGCTATCTTGCTTTAGGAAATATGCCCCAAATCCAAGGTGAAAGGATGGAAAAAATATTTTATTGATCACAGAGAGAGAAAAATTAGGGGAAATGATTTCTGTGTGGAAAAAAGCTACAACATTTGCAAAAAAAAAAAACCAATGGTCATAACAAAAAATTGAAAAGAAAAACAACGGGGGTGGGGGGGGGGGGGTAGAAAGTGGAATGCCACACCCCGAAATTGCTTGAATATATTGCCAGACAATTGCAAAAAGTTTGCCCAGGCCTATGTGTATTATTTCTCAATCACATGCCTAATGCTGGCATATAAAACACTGACTCGGGCATGTAAATTTCTGGAGATTTGTCCAGCTCTGTGCTATGGACAAGTTTGTAATGACATAAGACATTTTCCATGTCATTATACTGACCCTAATATCTAAAATAAATTTATTAAAAGTTTGTTCTGACTACGTATGCATACATGTCCTTAGTGGACACCTGCTATCAGAAAGTTTTTAAATGTTCCAGAATGGGGCTTAAATATATTTTTCATCATCTTTAAACAGATACTCCTTGTCAGTGGACTAAATTTTCGATCTCACGGGTATTTTGGTACATTATCAAAAAGTTCACTGTATTTAATTTCCTTGGATAGTGTCCATAATAGTTCATGTAACATCATAAAATGAAGAGATTGAAAAAAAAGTTTTTTTTCCAAGGCATTGTAGGGAAGGGGATAAATCAGGGAAACAAAAAATAAGTCCTGCACGTGTATAGATTCTGTTTCCGAACACCTTCATTCATGGAGGAAACAAATCTAGCTTAAAGAAATGGCTAGATTTAATTTTATCCATGATAAATGTTGCAAAAAATGATTTCAAATGCATCGACCAGTCAGTTCTAAGTTTTAAAAAACGCTTCAATTGAAGCAGTGATTTTGTAAAATTTACATTTTTGAAATTTCTGTTACACTTTTTTGACTATCTGTGTCCCTGTGCATCGGTCTGTAAAATTTTGCTCAACTGTCTGAATAAGGTAACAGGTATTGATCTCTATATAATTAACTATACATTCTAAATCAAAGTAGATGCTGTAGCTCGAAAACATTTTCTAATGGACATTGTGTCATTTAAGTCCCAAATGCAACCCTGATCTGAGTCAATTTTAGCATATGTAGTTACGACTTGATACGCAAAAACAAACATGCAAGCTAGTTACTAGAAAACAACGGTGATAAATATGATTCATACAACCTTTAAACACAATTACAATCAAACAAATTTTCACGACAATCAATAAAGGCATGTGTTCAAATATTTATACAAAGATTTGATAATGTGAGTGACAAAAACAAAGGGGGCAGGGAATAAAATGCTCAGCATTTTAACAAACCCATTTTTAATCAAACAGTCTTGAAAATCTTAACTTCCAATAACAATGAATCGAATGGAAAAACATTTAATCTGGGATAGGATAGCATGGTTTAATTATAAAAACACATTTGTCTAGATGGAATGATATGACTAACGAGGCTGTACTGATATTTATAAATTTTATTATAAAGAAAAGAATGTTGACACTGGCTCAAATTGTGCGATACCTGTGGAATTTATCTGGACAACATATTTTGCTCCGATACCCTCAGACATATTAACAAAAATTATGCATATAGTGTATATGTCATGGCCAATATCTGAAGGCTAGACACTTAATCGAAGTGACAGACAAGTTCCTGCCATTCAATCATTTTATTTTTATATATATACAGTCAAACCTTGTTAATGAGTCACTCTTGGGAGAGCAAAAATATGACTTGATATGCGGAGTGACACATTAAACGGAGTAAGCCATAGCTGTGCCATTTCCTGCCTGAAGGTAATAGGGACTTCCAAAAAGTGATCCGGTAAGCGGAGTGACGTGTTAACCGGGTGACGCACTAACGAGGTTTGACTGTATATATATAGAGTAAATCACTCTTTCCTATCCCAATTTTCTTTCTCAATGATATCTGAGACATAACTTGGAGCGCGAACTCGCTCTTTGAGGACTATAGTATTCTCTGTAGGGCTCTCTCTATAGTGAGAATTCAGAATTTCAACTTTCTATGTAGAAATTGTAAAATATCAGACTTATCAATGAATAAACCTATGATGCAGAATCAAAAATAGTGCAAGAACCTCGTAGCTGTCACACAAGTTTACAACCTTTCAAAGTTCCATGGCAGTGGAAGATACTGTTGAATAAAAACCCCATACATACACTAAAACCTTGCTAATCTGAATCCTGTTGACCCAAACAGGTCATAAGATCACAATTGGTTCAAATGAGCAGGGTCTTTTATGTCATTGCAAACATCTGAAGAAGACTAGCGTTTGCAAGAATTCATGAGCCTAGAGTCCTCTAACTTAGTATAGTTGTGACTGGTCAAATTACTTGGTTGATATACAGGGTGTCCCATCAAGACCACCCAAACTCTGCACAGCCAGATTCCTCGCTTAGAATACATAAAAAATGCCCAAAGAACTGTACCTTTACGACCCATAGTTTTGAGAAAAATGCAAAAGAAAAGTATGACATCAT
This sequence comes from Pholcus phalangioides, assembly GCF_987345545.1. Lineage (NCBI taxonomy): Eukaryota > Metazoa > Arthropoda > Arachnida > Araneae > Pholcidae > Pholcus > Pholcus phalangioides. The sequence goes on along the minus strand of NW_028301617.1, from coordinate 4,224,218 downwards.
ATCCAGTGCAAGGGAAAAAAAAAATTTCCACGGCACAAATGCATGCCTTGATATGCATGGTGGATATTTTGAACATCTTCCTATGTAAACATATGCAAATACATATTTTGAACATCTTCCTATGTAAACATATGCAAATACATATTTTGAACATCTTCGTATGTAAACATATGCAAATACATATTTTGAACATCTTCCTATATGTAAACATATGCAAATACCGATGTTCATGTTTCCAATAAAGTTTTTTTAATTGCACCAGATGTGACACACACGTTCTCATGCTTTTTTTCACATTTTTCTCAAAAACTATGGGTTGTACAGGTACAGTTCTTTAGGCATTTTTTATGTATTCTAAGCTACTAATCTGGCTGTGCAGAGTTTGGGTGGTCTTGATGGGACACCCTGTATGTATGAAGTGGTCTGTCATTTTGTAAACTTGCGAGACTCCAGGCATAACCTACACATTGGGGGAGAGAGATTTTTCTGGTTGTTATATGGTTAATATAAACCTTAGGAAGAAAAGTGTTAGTTGTGTCTCCTCTGGGAATCCGCTATTAATGAGTGTTATAAAGAAAGGAAGGTTTATCTCTGGTGTATATGTAGTGCACTTGCCCAGTATGCACGAGGACCCAGGTTTGATTTCTCTGAGGAGACAGCTAACTTTTCTTCCTAAGATTTGTATCAGCATAACCAGAAAAAAAAATTTCTTAACCAACATATTACAGGCTGGAAAACTAACATCATCTCTCTATAACTAACTAGAAATAAAATTCATTAACCCAACATATATAGAGGAACACAGACGATATATACAGGGTGCATAGGTAAACAGTTTTATAGCATTTTACTGGCAAATCGTTGATTCTAGAGGCATACTTCCAATTAGAAAAAAGCATCCAAATAATGTTTAGTGCTCAGATATGTCATTCATGTTGCAAGGGGTGTCAGTATAGCTATTAAAATTAAAATGTCTAGTTTTTATATGGACACCCTGTGCTCAAGAACCCAATCAGAAAATATTATTGCCCTGTCCCCCGATGCCAACAAAAAATATTCCACGATTCTATGCACAATATTCACTTAGATAGTCAAATTCGAAAAATGGCAAAAAGTTGGGGGAAAACAAACAGCTTTAAATGCGGATAAACTGTTTCACCTGCATTTAATGCTGTTCTTTTCCCCAACTCCATTTTTTGAATATCTCAATGAATATTGCACTTAGAAACATGGAATTTTTTTTGTTAGAATCAGAAGAGACAGGGTCATTTAAATGCAGAAATGTTACTCCTTCTCTAATATAACAGGCATGGCTTTCAGGTACAATTGTATTCAGCCAACGTGTTCGACTTATTTTCAAATTGGTCTGTTTTTGTATACTAAATATTTTTTTTTGTTTTTTACGTTTTAATTTGAACCTAGATGTAGTGAGAAAATGAAAATTCTTATTCCCTTACAGTGCTACCAGATTCCTAGCCACCGTTAATTGGTATCAGTAGTTGAAGATGAAATGTATGGTTGAAAAGTTTTTGAATAAAAAAAAACATTGTTCAATAAAAAAAACAATACGTCGCAGAACGCTGATTTAGCGGCACCATTTATTTCGCAAAATTCTAGTGCCATAATTAGTTCAGCATCATATTCCATCACAACTGAACTAGTGTAACCCTTTTTCTGGTGCTATCACTGGGTTTGACTGTATATAGACAATGAATATTGCCACTGCAACAATATTACTCGCCTGTCAGAAAAATACCATGGTCCCATCCCATTCATACCAATATTTCTTTTGGTCCATAAGTAACAACATGTGGGAAATTAACTGTCTATCTAAACAGCTATATAATTCATAATAATAATTTGGGTCATACAATGCAGTATAAAATTAAGAAAATCAGATGTTTTTGCTGCAGCATATATTCAGTGGTAAATCAACAAATATTGATATGTCTTTCTTGCAGTTGATTAGAATGTTAGAAGGGGGAGCTCTCCCCCTTTCTGGCCTAACACAACATAAAATGACATGGCGAGCTGTGTTTAGTTTGGGGTCGTCCTTTTTCCCATTAAAATAATTTGAATGTTTATAGATTTTTCTGTCCCCACAATTAACACATAGTGAGCTACATGCTGCAATATTATTATCCTCAGTGTCATGGCAGAAATATGATAACAGTAGAATCCAATGTATTGCATATACTATGCACACACATATATTTTCCTTTTTATTTTATTAAATTAATATCAATGTCTCGTGTGTGCTGTGGTTAGCAGGGCCGCCCCTAACAGATGCGGGGCACGGTGCGAAAATAATTGTGGGAGCCCCTTAATCCTGATTGTTTTCTTCTGCGAGAGGGGAGGGGGAGATCGAAAATTCAGAATAAATACAAGAAATAATTCCAGAATTGATGAAAATTTCAAATAACTGAATAGAATAATTCCAGAATTGATGAAAATTCAGAATTAATTTTAAAAAACTATTCCAGATATGGTGGAAATTCATAATTTATGAAAGAAATGATTAAAGAATTGTTTTTTTCTTGATGAATTTTTATTTAAATTTGAATTTTTTAGTTGAATATTTTGTTTTCCATACTAATGTTTACTAGCATTTACCAGGATGGGTCATTATTTTGATTGACTCCTTGGTAATTTTTTTTCATATTCTTTTTTTCCGTACTTTTATACAACAATAAATTTGATTTGAAAAAAAAAAGAAGAAAATTATTATTATTAATTCTCTCTCTTATTCCCTTACAGTGTTCTGCAAAATTCCAGAGTTATTTCTATGTAGATAAAATGCAGAGAGATCCAGAATTATTTTTTCCAGATGAAAAAGCAGAGATCCAGAATTATTTCTTTCTAGATAAGAATACAAAATTCCAGAATTATTTCTTTCTAGATAAAAATGCAAAATTCCAGAATTATTTCTTTCTAGTAAAAATACAAAATCCCAGAATTATTTCAATGAACATAAAAATGCAGGGAGAAACAAAATTATTTCTTTCCACATGAAAATGCAGAGATCCAGAATTATTTCTATGTAGATGAAAATGCAAAATTCCAGAATTATTTCTTTCCAGATAAAAATACAAAATCCCAGAATTATTTCTTTCTAGATAAAAATATAAAATTCCAGAATTATTCCAACGAAGATAAAAATACAGGGAAATCCAGAACTATTTCTTTCAGATGAAAATGCAGTTCCAGCATTATTTCTATGTATATGAAAATGCAGAGATCCAGAATTATTTTTTCCAGATGAAAAAGCAGATATCTATAATTATTTCTTTGTAGATAAAAATATAAAATTCCAGAATTATTACAATGAAGATAAGAATGCAGGGAGATCCAGAATTATTTTTATGTAGATAAAAATGCAGAGATCCAGAATTATTTTTTCCAGACAAATAGAGAATTTTAAATTACTTATTTCTAAATGAAAATGCAAAATTTCAGAATTATTTCTTCCCAGATGGAAATTCTGAATATATAAAAGTAATTATTGTTTCCTTAAATGCGAAGTCCCAAAAAACGTGGGACCTGGTGCAACTGCACCTGTAGCACACCCTTAAGGACAGCTCTAGTGGTTAGGTTATAGCACTGAGTTAAACCATGAATGCAACCGTATTCTTAATCTTTTGTGATTGTTAAATGCCTTTTCCCAGCCACCGCTGTCAGCATATGGTAAGGGGGGAAACCATCTGTCCCCCTTTCTCCATTGACAATGGGTAGCAGCAAGTAAAATGATGTGATAGTTGTGAAAGAGTGGTGGGTTCTTTCTGAGAAAGTATGAGCTGCTCTGATGGAACAACAAAAAAGTTTTGATTTACATTAATGCAAGAAGAAGGGTGGTGGTGGCAGATTATGCTTTCCTGAGAAGGGCCAGTAATAGCCTTTACCAGGTCACTGTAGCTCTTTCTAAATCTGATTTACCTTAACTGGGAAGTCATAGAAATCTATAAACATAAAAATAATTTTATATATATAAAACAAGAAAAAATAACTTCAGATAGAACAAATAGGGCATGACATCTCGCGTTGCATATAAGGCCAAAAGAAAGAATTAATCGAGACATTCTAATCAAAAGAAAAAAAGATTCTTGTAAAAACTTGTTGATTCACTGAAAAGATATGCCGCAGTTACAGATGAAACAACTAGTTTCATTCTGAAATCTAGAAGAAAACGAGAATTCTTCATAACGAGTTATCAGAATGACTCTAGCTGTTTTAAGCTTGTAATACTTTCAGATTTATCATGGATTAGTATGTAAAAAGCTAGCAACTAATGTATACAATATCACAAACAGCAACAACCGGGGCTTGGCAAATCTGGAAAAAATCGAAGTGTCACCTGAATTTCCAACATTTGGAGCCAAACATTTTTTTTTCTGTAAAAAAGTCTAAAATAACTTTCCCAGGACATAATGACCTCTTTCTATGCTGATAGACTTGCTTTCATAAATTCTGAAAATTTTGTGTTGTCCTCAGACTCCAATTTGGCAATTACACATAGACTCATAAAAATTTTCGGAGCAGATACCTAATTTTCAGTCATACCGGTGACCTCAGATTCGTTCAGTCCCAATAACAACAATCGTCACTGAATTCCAATGGATACAACTGTGATTACAGTGTCTTAAAAATCAATGACTTGGGGATGGGGGCATTCACGGTAACACACGACATATACTTTTGATGGAACTTTAACGATTGGAATATCGGTCATGGTCCATGGGTAAATTGGGACAATACACACGTATCACAACCACTTTTTTAGATAAAAATACAATGGCTAACAGAGGGTATACAATAAAAAGAAAACATGTTACATTAACCTCACTGGGACAAATTCAAACTGAAGAATCTTGGCAATTTGCCAGTGCGTTTCTGAAGCCAAAAATCATAGGACAACTTCAGAACTATCAAGACAATGGCAACGGCCATCAAACCATTCAGAACATCGAGATAATTGACGAGCTGGACATGCTGAGGGCAAAGCTGGGATTTCAGAAGGTTGAAGATCTGTTGCTTCGAATATACGCCGCTGTCAGGAGAACATCTTATATTGTCAAAATCCTTGACAGTCTTGAAGTTGTCTTGTAGCCACGTCTGGAACCGCACAGTGTTACAATCGCAATTCCAAGGGTTTCCTGACAGGTAAAGCTCATCTAAAAGTCCACCGCGGAACTGTTCCAGGATATGAATGGGTATTTCCGTCAATCTGTTATTCGTAAGATGGAGAGCTACAAGATTGCGCAACAGCCACGTTCCTTCCAGACCCTTGAGAGATGTTATAAGGTTGTTGTTGAGATGTAAGAAAGACACATCTGCCCATTGGGTGGCGTTCACATGGTCAAGATTAAGAGACTCTATGAAATTGTTACGCAAGTCAAGTACTCTGGTCTTGTAAGGAAGATTTTGCGGTAGTTCCATAAAGCGTCTACCATTACAGTCAATGGTCACAATCTGTTTGTCTTTGGATACGGTGCAGTTGCACATTGACGCATTGCAAATCGTGTTCCTTTCTACTTCGATTTCCAAGTAAACAACAAGCAGTCCGATTTGCAATGTAGAATTCATGAGATCTGGAGGCTCGATACACTGAGCTTTATCAGATTCGTGTAGTCTGAGCCAGTCCCTCAATGGTAGAAGTTTGGTATCGCAAACCCATGGATTACCTGTAATGAAATAAAAGCCACAATAAGATGTTTTATATGAGACATTTCAACAATAAATGAAAAAGATAATTTTTTTTTGGTTGAAAAATTTTAAAATGAACAATTGAAAAAATCCAATTCCATCATGAAAATTGGCACATAACCATACAAAGTAAATTCAATAATTCTAAGTTCTGGACAAAGCCGTCTTAAGAGCACCATTGGTCCTCAGGCTGAGGGATTTTTCTGAGGCTCTACCAGGCAAATTTACATGTATGCTCCTCGAAAATTTCAATTATACCTAATTTTGGTGAGGCCCCTCTTCGCCTGTTGGGCATTAAGACGACACTGATTCTGAGTTCATTTTGAATTTTCCCCACAAATGTAAGTAAACATGTACATGTGCTTTGCCCCCCCCCCCCTCCCCAGAAAAAGTTGAAATGACGGCCCTGCCCCAGAGCCAATCACAGTTTTTGCTCAAAAAAAAAAAAAAACCTAAAAATAATGATTATTTTATACTTTTCCAAGACTTGATTACTTCTTTTGACATGAGAAAGAGAGAGCAAAATGTTGTGTCATCCTTAGACTCTGATCTAGCAATCATGTATAGCAGGCATCTCCAACTCGTTGCTTTGTGTGTTAAATTTGCCATAAGGTTACTCTTCTGTTGATGACAGGTACAAGCAGCGCTAGAAAAGTGTGTAACTACTCTAGTGCAGACTAGAAAAAGGTTGAAGACCAGGCCCATCATTTGGGGGGGTCGGGCATTGCTCAGCCGGCTTATATATATACATACATTGAGTACATGTTCTTTGCCCCCTCCCCCGAAAAAGTTGAAATGACCGCCCTGTTGAAGACCTCTGATGTATAGGATATATTTAGGTACAAATACCAATTTCCTAGTCACTATGGCAACCTGATATTTGTCAAACCCTGCTGGTAAGAGTATGTCTAAAGAACATTGCACCCATTTCATCAAATCAGTTTCGTTTTCAATATTTAACTGTTGGTTTTTCAGTATTAACAATCAGAATGGCCTATAACCTCCATGTAATAATCCCTACAAAGTATCGCTGTAGTGGTTGAGTGGTCATAGTGATGGACTCGCATCGCAAGGTTCCAGGTTCGAACGTCACTGTCGCCATAGTGGTGGTCGGCTGAAGTTGGTTTTTTGTGGTTCCTAACTTGCGAATGCAAGTCAATCTCCTGGTTAAAAAGTCTTGCAACATAGAGTAACAGGCCTACAAAATTTTACAAATATTTCATCATTACACTTCACTTCTGAAATATAGATGGCAGCACAGAAAATCAGACACAACACTGGATACGCACTCAGAATGTTAGGTACATGCACTTACACTTCCAGTGCAACTCACTAGGTAGTAAATTCTCCATGGCGATACACTCGAGTTGTGCTTGCTTGGAAAAAAAACCTAAGAAGTGTGAGGTCGCAGAGCTAAAAATAAGCTTTTTGAAAACTTTCTATTTTTTAAAAATGTGTGGTCATGGTTCTAATCACCAACTTACCGAGACTCTACTGTATACAAATCCATAAGCGTTTTTGAAGTACTAACCTGTAAGATTAACTTTCAAGTCTTTAGTTGACATAAAAACATCCTTGTCCAACGTTTTCAGTTGGTTTTCTGCAAGAGACAAGCTCGTTAAGTTGTTCAAGCGGAAAAAAGATTGAGTTGATATTTCTCTCTCCATAAGTCCATTCTTGCTCAAATCAAGATGGACCAATGACTTCAGGTAATGAAATGGATCCAGTTTCAACGTCATGATATTGTTATCCGCCAGTACAAGGTGCTGCAGTCTTCCCAATCCTACAAACCACTTCGTTTCGACTGCATAGAGTTGATTCCCGGAAAGATCCAAGAACAAAAGGTTGACCAGATGTTGGAATGAACCCTGACCGATAGATGAGATACCATTGTTTTTGAGAGAGAGATATCTGAGATTCTTTGCATGTTCCAGAAACCCGCTGAAGTTATGATGAGATATATGGTTAGATGACGCAGCTGATATACTAAGACCTATGAAGTTGGTGCTATCGCCAATAGTTTGGACAACTTCATGCGCATAGTCGAAAGATACCTGACAAGCCAGTTGGTATCCTGTGTATGAATAGAAGTTCTGCATGTTCTTGCATCTGCAATGACTATAGATCAACTCGCCTTTCAGGCATGCTTCTTTGAGTGTATGATCTGCATTCACCATGCAGGAAATGATGAGAAAGCACAGTATTTGGAAATGGTGCATATTTTTGGATGATATGTGCATAACTACTCTAGAAGATAATGAGATACAGTGGCGACATCCTTCATGGTGCTCAACAATTTGACAATCCTGAAATGAAAGTGAACAATATTGATGAAAGCCACTAATATGTTCGATCATGTACTAAATATTATATAAAGATGTGATGCCACTCTCTGCTACTCATGTGAAGGTTTTTAGCAGTTGGCTGATGTGAAGATGAATTCAGGAAAGAAAATCCAACTGCTTCTCCAGGGAATCAAACCCATACCAGGGTTAAAGTTACGGTCACATTTTTTGTGAAATGTGAAAGAAAATCTTCGAATGTGAAAGAAGTAAAAGCTACTTTTGCAAAAAATGAGTATAGGAGGTACGAAACCAGTAGACATTCATGCATCAACCATTAGCATTTTAGCATTTGCTAAAACTTTTTTTTTCCCTATTTTTGCTTTTTTGCTAAAGATATTTTTTTGTCTGGCTTAAACCCTGACCCACACCCTCTTGTATACTGGCCGAATATGCTAAACTACTATGCTGCAGAAGCAACAAACTTGTTTCTTAAAGTTATATGAGCTGAACAGGACCATACATGGACAGTCAGACCAAACTCAACTAATAACTCATATATATATATATATATACCCTGACATTTGTCACCAGATGGTGATTTATAAGATGTGGAAAGTCTTATATCATATAAGTCCCATTCAGAGCATGTAAACTCTAAAGGAAAGAAGTTCATAGCTTCTGCAGTCTAGTGGTCTATCACACTCGCCTACGATGCGAGAGAAAGTAGATTCGATTCCCCACAAAAACAGGCAGTTGAACTTTCTTTCATGAATTTATCTTCGCAACAGCCAGATAAATTCAAATGCTAAAAATATTCTGACTAAATATTATACTTTATCGATATACGCCTGTTATCAAACCTGTGAAAATGTCACAGGTCCCAGGGTTAAGTGATACTCCAAGGCCCTCTACCTGGCAAAAAGTGCAAGACTGCAAGCCCATCAATTTATACTCTTTTCAACAGCATGCAGAGGCAGATTTAATGGTGGGCATGCACCCTGGGCACAGACTTCAGGAGGGTCCAAAAATCCCTCACACTTTAGGCCTATACTTTTTTTCTAATCTAAGGGGGGCTCAATATTTTCTATATTTGTCTGGGGACCTCAATTGATTCAAATTTGATTCTCTAAAAACATGGCGCCAGATCTCATCATCATGGGGCCCCCAGATATAGTGATACTACTATACAAAAAGAGGTTTCGAATGACCCTCTTTAGAGAGGGTCTATTTTGATGGGGGTAGGGGAAGAAAAATTTCTCCCGGGTTACTAGAAAACTGTTTTGGTGCAAATTTATTTTCAGTTGGCAGGTCATTTCTGCTGTTACATCAATAGCATACATACACTTTGAACCTTGAGTTCATTATACAAAAAGGAAAAAAAAAAAAATTGAATTATTTGAATTTTGATAACTTTATTAATGATATTTTTAAAAATTTCAGAAGCTTTTTCTCACTCAATCAAATATTACGATTCATATGAAAGCTGTTAATATATTAACCACCAAGTATAGTTTTCTTAGGTAAGCCATTTGGAGAAATTACAGTAAATAGGCCTATACTTCAAATTAAGACATAAAAAATCAGACTTGCATATGGGTACTGGCTTCAAAGTATCCGCGATCTCCAGTACATTCAATTATTTTATTTTTTTCTCTGTTAAACCCATAGAGTGCGTTAACTTTATCAATACATGATTTAAAAAAATTGCTCAAACACTATGGGACTTCATGAAATATCTTGAAATTATAAAAAAGAATGCGAAAATGAAAGACTTAAGTTTGCGGAGCAAAATAAATTTTATGCAGAAAGATTTATGCCTATTATTTGACCCTGCAGGATCATGGCATACTTCCCTGCTAAGACTGTTGGAAATGTTTCATACCCGTGAGTTTTTGGCTATAGCTTGATGCATAAAATTCAGATTTCCGAATACATGCTGGAGTGCTTGATCTCTTCCGCAGAATAGTGTGGGCACTCAAGCACCCAATGGTTATATCATAGCTTCTACATCCTGTGGCAGGGGCCCTAGGCTAATATCTTTGGTCGGCCCAACACCAGATTTTTCATGGTCTGCTATTTAATGAATTTATAGTATAAAAAAATGAAAATTTTCCAGGAGTAAAGGCGCCAGCCCCACCTTTGTTGGGGCCATGGTTTACGCAACAGAAACTCTGCAATGATGATGCCAGCGAGTGAGAAAATGATGGCAATTTTAGGAGGCCTAAATAGTGTCAAAGATGCCAAACGAGAAAGCACAGTTGCTAATTTGCTATTCTCAATGTGCAGTCACTTTACCTAAAAGAAAAGAATGGAGTTGTGACATAATCAATCTGCTTCTCGTGGCCGGCAGACTATATATATAACATGGTGCCAGATCTCATCATCATGGGTCCTTAACACATAACATGGTGCCAGATCTCATCATCATGGGTCCTTAATACATAACATGGTGCCAGATCTCATCATCATGGGTCTTCAATGCATAACATGGGTGCCAGTTCTCATCACTATGGGCCCTAGCACATAACATGGTGCCGATTTCATCATCATGGGTCCTTAACACATAACATGGTGCCAGATCTCATCATCATGGGTCCTTAATACATAACATGGTGCCAGATCTCATCATCATGAGCCTTCAATACATAACAAGGTGCCAGATCTCATCATCACAGGAGCCCCCTAATATAAAACATGTGCCAAATCTCATCATCATGGGATGTAGGGAGCTTATATACAATTGAGGTTCCTACCTACATGCCAGGGAATGGCCATACATTGAGGCAGCCCTGTATAATAATTATATGAAAGCATTAAAAACAAATGAAACTAATAAAATTTACGAAAAATTTCGAAGCGAAAAACTGTATTGTCGACAAGATTGATATAAGTGAGGCTAGCGAGAATACTTGTTGCCGTGAGTCGTATATATTTCATGAATATTTCCAGTTATTGAGGAAATATTTCTACAACTCAAGAATGAATTACCCCCCAAATGGCATTGAAGTACAAGGCCCATCATTTAAAGATATTTTAATTATAATGAATTCAATAAAACCACATAAAAATGTATTTAAAATGATGCCTAATGCTACGTACGTCACATCGTCCAGGCTGACTAAAATCTATTTATCTTTTTTTTGAACTTATAAGGGGGAAAAAAAACTGAAACTTGTAAACAAATCAATATCCAATGCAGTTTGTCGAGAGGACCATATGATACACGTGCGCCCTACATCACAATCAAAAATGACTTGGGACAAAAGCAAGAGCTCCTCCTCAAAAAAATTTTCTCTTGAATACGAAAAAAAATCGAAAAATTAGGAATTTATTTCAATGAAATCGAGTAAATTTCATATTTATGATCTTTCAGTGCATTTTCATTAAAAAAAGAAATTTTGATGGGCAATCATGACAGCTGCGATTTCCAAGTCAAGTCAAGCGTCGGAAATTTGGCGGGCAAAGTTCGTAAATAAATAGCAGTGTCAAAAGCAGGACGGGAGTTTCATATCGCTGGTGAAAGCTTCGGCCGGAACGGGAGTTTCATACATCGCAGTGACAATGGCCGCAGCGTCTGAGAAACCGTTGACGGAGCTTGAGCTAGTCCATTGCTTGGGAAAGCTGGCTGGTTTCACTGTCACGATAGAGAATCTTCACTCTCCTACGGCAAGTATTCACTCGATTCTATGCAAATTTGAAATATTCTAGAATAGAGTGTTTCTTAAAATATTCGGTAAATGTAATTATGCATAATATTTTAAAATATGTAATTTAGGATAAATGGAGTGATAATAAAAAATTGATGAACAGGGTGGGCTGGTGGTAGATAGCTACGGATACAATATAGCAGCGGTTCTCAACCGGTGCTCCGCGGCCACTTGAGAATAATAAAATAAATCAATAAATTTGATAAACAAACAAAAAAAAGAGAGGCCTAAAGGGTACCACCATATAAATAATATACTAAAAAAGGGCTCCGCCGAAGAAATTATTCACTGAAAAGGGCTCAGCGAGTCAGAAAAGGTTGAGAATTGCTGCAATATGGGATTGCTCATAAGGGAGTGGTTAGACACGGTCGCAATAAGGATAGTGTAATGGGTCATGCCCCGGGCGACGTGCAAACAATGCTTAAGCTAGGTTTTCCAAGGAGCAGGTTTTTTTTTTTTACATTGCTTGAACCGAATAGGACTCTTTCATGTTGGTGGAAACATGTAACTTTATTACTCTATGTGTTTGTGTTTTCCGTAGTGCGTCAGCTGTTTTGTCGTGCACATGATTGAACAAAAACCTCTCAGTAGCACACTAAACCGTTAGTGTATCGGACTAGTACGACATCAGCAATGTTGTACCGGTCCAATATACTAACGATTTAGTGTGCTACTGAGGGAATGAGAAGATAGCGCACTGTGCATCTGACTCTTCCGGAAGCAGTCGCCCAATTGTGCTGCTGTGAGGCGTATTTCTAGGAAAGCAGACCTGCTGTTTTTTTTCTATTGGTGAGTGGACAACGTGTCGTGCTGGCGATTCACATCGGTGGCTACACAAAAAAAAACCCTGCTCCTAGGAAAACCCTCGCTTTCATTCCTAGTTTTACCAGAGGAATTACCACTCAGTGATTGGTTGCTATAAATAAAGAATATAGTAAAATGTCAAGAGAAGCGCCGCTTCTGGGACAAAACTGCATTCCGCCAAATAACTCGCTAACATCGATACTGTGAAACTGAAAAATCTTGCATTTAAATGAAACAATTTTTTTTTAACAATGCGATAATAAATTCTCCACTTTGTAATAAATTTTTATACATTAGCAAAATTGCTGATTATCTCAATGCAGATTAAATATCTCTGCTTGTTTTCTGCGTTTTGTTTTGTAAAGATGGAATATAGTTTTAAAAAAAGTTTATAAAGAATAGCTATCAATGATTTCTAAACAAAACAATTTAAATTCCAGTGGAAAAATCATGAGTTTTCTCCATGGAAGTTTATTGCCATGGTTTCTATTTCCTTGAAATTCTGTTACTGTTAAATATATTTACATACACGGAATACATAATGAACAAGTTTTCTTCAAAGTGGGCGAAAATTTGTGCTTGTGAATTTTATGCAGCCACGCATTATTCTGAGTAAATTACAGTTTCTCTATTGAAATTAAAATTTATACAGCTATCAGCGCTGACAACGTGAATAGCAGCAGGAAAAAATGAAAAACAGTTGGAGAGAAAAAAAATTATAGGTAAATCCATTTCTCAAAGAAAGTAATTTTTTTTTGCATCAAAATACTCTGAAAGATTGTCTGATAAACTCTTAAAAAAAAGAAAAAAGAATCATTCACACTTTCTGTCTGTTTTGAAAGTACTTCTCTGTTTAAAAAAAAATATATTACAATGAAGAAAAATAAATCAAAGATCGTCAAAAAACAAAAATAGAAGGGTTGAAAAAAAAACGTAAGTGAATTAAACAGGATTCGAACCTGCGACCTTCATCGTAAGTGCCTATACTCTACCTACTACACCACAGCAGATTTCAGCTGTAATTAAATAGTATTTTTAAAAAAAATACTATTCCTTTGGTGGTTGAATAGTATTTTTTTTAAAAATACTATTCAACCACCAAAGGAAATTTCGCCAAGTACTTTCCTTATACAATGTATTAGTATATTTTGTGACCAATCATGAGTCACTATAACTATGTTTAGGCATATAAACTTTGTTTAAACAAATTTAGTAAAATCCTTATAAATTAAAATCCGCACCTTTCCTGATCCAGCGCCGGATCAGGAAGGGTACTGATTTTACCTTAGTCTATTAAAAATTACGGGAGAAAGTGCCTAAATGAACACTCACCCTGGTTAATCTATATATATATAAAATTGATTTTCTGTCTGTCTGTGTGTGTGTTCTCTATACAAACCTACAATTTTAGATCGATCGTCGCCAAATTTTGCATATATACCAAATGGGACCCGACTTGAACGATAGGCTACTTTAAAATTTCGTCAAAGCAGGGGCAAATGCCCCAAATGGGTAAAAACTGTTGGGCAACAATGGTTTTTGAGTCTCAACAATTACTTTCCGAACGTTTACTTTGGTTACCGTGGTTCCCTAGCAATGAGTTTCAGACGTGTTTTATGCCTTTACAATGGTTTGTCACTTCTCTAATTCTGTTAGCATATGTATATGTATAATAGTTTATGCCTTTATAATGGTTGGCCACATTTTCAATACTCCCAGTAATGAGGCGTTTTGAATAGATGTCATAATCATCATCAGCATCGCTTTGAGGGCCAGGAAAAGGGTGAAAATCCTCATAGAAATCAGTGTTAAAATTGCCGATTTCACTGTAGAAATGCGAAAATTTGGTGGTGTTTTCTGTCATATCCATAATTTTAAAAATTGTATTGAATTCTCGATTTTTGAAATATATTGAGTTCGCTTAGAGATATACGAAGCCCAGGAGATTAACCCTCTGACTGCTCAATTTGTGGACCGAAATTGCTTCAAAAATTGCGTAATTTTTTTCACTCAAAAAGTGAAGTTTGAGTGGTAATACCACGTGCCTTCAAATGCCGCAATTTATTGGACAACTAACGACATCTGTTGGCCAAAACGTAAATGAAACGTCTAATACTGTATATAATTTTTTTCAGTGGTTAAACGGGGAAAAAACGGGATGCGCTTCTCAATAAAGGAAGGAAAAACACATGCCCGCGGAAATCGCGGGATGAGCAGATTTTGCTACATTTGTTTGCCAGTGGAAATCGCGGGATGAGCAGCCAGAAGGTTAAATATGAAACAATTATCCGGACCTACTTTTGAGTTGGATATCTATGCAAAATAACATTAATTTCAAGTTTTTATTTATATCTTCTCAAGCATGAAAATTAATTTCTCCATATTGTATTTTGATATTCGACTGCATGAATTGATATAGTTTAGGTTGTTTTAGAATCAATTATGGGTCCGTAAAGTACATCGAAGAAATTCCACAGCTTTAATTAAGCATTATTGGAAGCAGAAACAGGCAGATGGGTAACTTGAAGTTCGGGAAGGAGATCGAAATACCTACCGCCCCTTAAAAAAGAAAAAATATATATATTTGTTTCTATGTTTCCTTAAATCTAGATGATTTGTTTATTTCATGAAGTCACGCAAGAAGTCGCCATATTGGTTAACTTGGACACAGTTTGCATATCTCTCAAAGAAAGAGGGAGATATCACGTGATCCAAAAAGCCTCACTGAACAAAAACCTGGGCAGCGCCGGGTATTATAGCTAGTTTTCTATAAGTGTCAACCTGAAAACTTGCTTTGTTTTGCTGAAATCAACAACTGTGAAAGCTGAATTGGTATTTGCTTGTTTTGGCAACCCTTTATATAAATACATTGGCCACAACAGGCAAATGCCAAACAAAGTGGCTGAAAAAAGATGCGCATAAAAAATTGCATTGATTAACTGAATATTTCATTAATTCCAAAACTTAGAAAAGTAAATTTCTTGGATCTTAATGTAACAGCATGTCAATGTTTATGAGAGGTATGGTTTAATATTGGATTTATGTTTATGTATCAATTTATTTCTCATAGTTTTGCTCTGTTCTCGGCTTTTCAATTACTATTATTATTTTTTGTCATTGTTTAGCCCCAGTTCATGGAGAGTATCTTCGAATGTGTGATGAAAGACATGATGTTGAATGTGGATGCTGCTCGACAGGTAAATTTCTATTTTATATTATTAAATTTTGCATTTTAAGTAGAAAAAAAAATAATGGTAAATGAACCAATGGCGAAAAGAATCATGGTTACATTTTACTGAAAGAACCTGTGAATTAATTTAAATGATACGTGTATCAATGGTTTGGTAATTCCTGCTATGCCAGAAGTTTATACATTATGTTTTCTCGTTTCCTAAATTCTTCTATGTACCCTTATTCAAATGGTTTAATTTGAAATCAAAATGTTCATTTATGAAGCTAAATTCCATCATGAATTGCATTCCAGGAACCATGGAAAGCTAATCTAGTGATTGAGCACAAGGAGAGTTTTGAGGATGTTCTGCCATTAATGACATTTTTCTCTCTGGCGTAAGTTTGATGAATTTGATCTATGGTTTCAAGAAACCATATATACTATGGTTCAAAGTAATGTTTCATTTTTTACACAGTTGAGTCACATTAGTGTGACCATCTCTAATTTTCGACATTGACACAGTGTACCAGCTCTCAACACATATCTAACGAAATAAGGCTTGTGTCGCAAGCTGGCTTTTTTTTTCATGGGAATGATGCGATTTGAGATATAAATATCATAAATGTGAATCAGCCATTACTGCCATAGTTTGAATAAGTAATTTATCAAATTTTCAAAAATAGATTGCTGGGTTTCCGGCTAAAGATTGCAGCATCTCTGAAACAGTAGTTTGTGAGAGCTCTATGTGTCATTAACATGAACTGCAATTAGAGCAATGATCCCATCAGCCAGGTTCATTATTGGAGTCTTTTACACCCCTTGTGCGTTCAATAAATAGTTCATATCCCACTTTGCCCAACCCAACTGCATAAAACATATTGCACATGCCTGATAAGGCTATGATGACATCATTATCAACTATTGCTGCTATAACTGCATGTGCACTTTATAAACAATTCATTTGAAGTACTCCTAAAATGGGACCATTGTAAACAACTGAAGAAGACATGATAGAGCATCAAATACCATTGACTTGGTTGATGAATGCTGGCTGTGAAGGTGTGAAAGGAGTAAAAATCAATCCTAATCACAGAAATGTGATTCTACTGCATAATACAAATACAACGCCACAACAGGCAAAATGCCCAACGAGATGGCTGATAAAAAGATGCCCATAAAATACAATATGTAGTGGCATTTTCTACCATTGTCATGGCACGATGCATAATTCAATAATGTGATTTTGTGAGCTATTGCATTTTTGAATTGGGTCGTCAATATGAATTTGACAATTTTTCAAGCTGTAACTTTCCGAAGCGTATTACAATGACATTTCACAATTTGACACTAATCCTTTGCCAAACTAGTGTAGAAATGTGAAACTGTCAAATTATGGCACAATATTTTTCATTTATGTCCATCTAAAAAGAAAGCCCCAGGATTTTGAGAGTTTAAACGTGCAACGTGGAATTGCAAGGCACCACTGTATTTTATTTTTCCAACATTACATATATAAATATTTTAGATGTTTTAGCTCATTCATTTCTTTTCTTGCACTCATAGAAAACAAATAATGGAAATTGCTGGCGTTACCGACTTTGGCATCAAGGACCTCACTGAGCCAAGTAATGTAAATTTTAATCTCTATGTATAACAAAATTAATATTTTGGGAGTGTGCGGTTTCTTTTAGCAGTGTGGATCTACATTTTTCAATGAATGTCCACACTATTTGTAATATAACCCAGAACCTCTTGTTATTAGACCAAAAATTCTGTCCACTAATGGAGAGAGTCCATTAATGGAAAGTGAAGCTTTATTCTATAGGCTTAGCAGACAACTTCTGTTACCACTTTTTTTTAAATGCTAACCAACTGAACAGACTAAATGAACGCACACCTCCCTCATGTAATTTTGAATAAATGGTTAAAAGAAAAATTTAGTGCCCCCTGTAGTCTAGCGTCTAGTACACTAGATCCACCTGCATCATCCTTCTTGGCTTGGGGAAAGGGGGTTCCGTCAGAACCCTAAGACAGGTGGCTCAATGTCTGAATGTTAGAGGTTTCTCTATCCTGAACTGAATTTTAATTAAGGTATTACTTGGTTAATAAGTTGAAGTCACAAAATGTAATCAAAATATTTTTATTCCCCCTTTTGTGGCTTCTAAAACCCTTCCAACCTGTCTAAGTCTGGTCCTGGTAAGGACAGATTTTTAGCAGTGGTGGTACCTTACATTGGATGGGGACAACGAGAAAACTTTTTACAATGATAAGTTAAAGATTCACAATTCACTCCAGTTTGTCAAATCAGTGCAACCATTATTTTACAGGTTTGAACTACTGATATGACAATCTCATCCAATTCGGAGTACATTCTGATCTTTTAGATTTTATTTATATGGTGTCATCTCAATAAACTATTTTATCAAAATGCACAAAAAATAGACTTCATTGCTAATTTTAATGTTGGATTCACCTTCGTTGATGATATTCAACAATATAATTGAGTCATGTTATAATAGTACAATAGACCTCTGGTCGCAGTGCTAGGTACTGTGGGACCACCCACCCATAAGTCTAAAGTCCAAGTGAGTCATTCTTTGGTGGGCACAAGCATGCTTCAGTATGTTAATTGGACATTTTCGAGCATATATAAACATGATACCACATGCACTCAACAAAATTTTGTAACTTTTTTTCAAGTACGAGAAATTGGATACATTGAAATGAAATCCAATACATTGGATATGACATCATAAATATTTTCCCCTGCAGAATCCTCAAGTCATAGAAGTAATAGGGTTCTTTGGATACCTTTTATGCAACCTGAGTGGGGTAGCTATTGTTTTATTTTTGCTCTGCAAAGCGTATGTGGTCTGTTGTGTGTGGGAACATTCTGTACAAACAAATTGAGGCAATGGTTCAAGTATCATTGACTCAAATTAAAGATAATTCTTTTGATTTGTTGATAGATTATCAAGCTTTCTATGTTCACAGCACCCACAGAAATTCTCATATATACAGTAGACTCTCAATAATAAGGCCATGCACTAGTCCCATGGCCCCATCTAATGATTCCAGCATTTTTAGATGTGTTTTCTTTGAGCATAGAAGAGGAAAACTTGCCACTCCATGTCTGGAGGCAGAAGTTTACATTATTTAAGTAGGCTTTTTCAATAAACTTCCAGTAATCCGGTGATTTCTGTAATCTGGCATACATTGGTCTGATGTGTGCTGGATTAGCAAGAGTGGCAAATGGCAGCACTATAACAAGCGTTACACAGAAACAAACCTCACGTTAGGTTCACAACACATACACACATAGCCCAGGTCTTCAACTGCTTGCTAAAATCTCTTCATTGAGACACAGCGGCGAGCCATGATCTGATTAGGAGGAGGATTAGCAAGAGTCTACTGTATATGGAAAATACTTCACTGTGTTTGTTTGATTTTGAGGCATAATTCTTTCTTTAAAATATTTGGTGGCATCCCTGAATGTATCACACTGTTTGAGACTCGCTCAATAAAATAATGGTGTATCAGAAACAATTGCTGCACCATTATTCTTTTGAAGTTTTATTGCATCTTTGCAATTTATTTATTGCATTGTGTATTAATTAGCTACATAATGTATTTCAATACAGAAAGAAAACGGACAAAAAAGATACTGTATTATCTGATGGTTCTGTGGAAACACGTTCTTCTGAAAATAGGGCGATACAGAGATGTCGAAGCAAAATGTGTATGTTGGTTGTTTCATTAATGTTTGTTATGTGTTTATAAGCTGTCATTCACCAAGCTGTAAGTTTTACTGCTATTATTTTTAACCATATATAAGCAATCGGTAATTGGATTCATTGCAATTTGTTTTCCCAAATGAAAATTTTTTGAATGTTTCCATTTATCCATAGTATGTGTGTGTGTGACTTCAAGGCGCGAATGCGAGCCGATCTCCCCGTTAAAAAGTCTCGCCACAGAGAGCAACAGGCCTACAACGTTACAAATATTCAATCATTACACTTCACTCACAATTTGAAGTATAGAGGGCAGCGCTGAAATATCAGACACAACACTAGCTACACACTCAGACTGTTAGGTGCACTCACTTTGTTCCAGACTCTGCCACGAAGCTGGGCTGGAAGAGATCTCGGCAACTGGATAAGTCCGGTGGCAGAGACCCTGGCGTTCATTCATTCAGTATGTGTGTGTGATTCAGTAGAACCCCCATTGTGTGTGTGTGTGTGAACTGCACCTCTGTATACCGCAGATTGGGCATATTGTTGAAGTGAAACTTCTTTAGGGACAATGCAACTTTTTAGATCCATGTCAGAAGAAGTGAAGCAACGAAAGTGACTTAACTTTTCCTTTCCCTTAAAATGGTTTCCTGAACCATTTTGCGGTTTGTATCAGACAAAGACAATTTATTACCCCCCTTCCCTGTGATGCCACTGGAATAGTAGAACGTCCCCTTTAGAGATGGGCGATGCATACAGTTTGGAAGAAAAAAGAATTTGGTTAGGATGGAGTGGGAATGCTATGCTTTGATAACTTGCGACTATTTGTGTAAAGATAGATGGGAGACAAAGTGAATCTAGTCATGTCAAATCAGACTTAAACAGTGTAGAAGTTTCTATTGCAACAGATTCTCATGCAGATTTTTGGGTTCCATCCTGGGCATTCATTATTGTTTTGATATTTTTATTTGAAGAAAGTTTTAAGATCCGTTAACACGCACATCAGTAGTCATCTTCATTCAGAGTACTACATCTCGTCTCAGTTCAAAAAATATTCTTTGTGCCTATGCACTCAGACCCATCAGGTGCAGTTCAGAATCTGATTCTAATGTGTTTTTAAGAGATGAGGACAGATCTCTTGAAATGGGGCCTGGCCATGCCCTTTGTGTGAATAGATCTCTAAGAAATATCATTTTCAGTTTTCTAATGCTTCAGAATAACTTTTTCATAATTTATTTCTACGGCTTACAAGTTCCGCTGTGTTACATTAAAGTTAAGGGGTAGCATTCCAGGTTTCAAAGCCCTGTTTACATGGGGGGGGGGGTATCCTGGTATTCTTCACCTAGCAACCGGAGAAAAAGTGCAAAAGATTATGGGAAAGGGGTGTGAAACCTAAAGTCCCACCAAAAGAGGTGGTGTAAATCTCTTACGCCTTTTTTTTTCCCTGCGAGGGAAAAAAGTTACCAAGCAGGTTAATATTCACCCCTCATTCTTCTGCAATCTGGCTCATGTAAACGAGGCTTGAGTGTGTTGTATCTGTCGTACTCCAGATCTTTTCAATTTGTTTTGTCTAGATCTGAATTTCCAATCTTTTTTCTATGTATTACCGATTTGCAAATCTTTTTTTTTTTAGTATAATTTAGAAACTCTGGATACATCACCAAAAAGATGAATTTACTATCAATTGAATTGGGCTGAAATTCTCTCCCTCTATAATTTGCAGGTTTGAAATACACATGCAATCATGCACCCTATAATAAAATTTTACTCTATCAATCATATATTGCTGTTCCATCCCTAGAGGCATACAGTGGAAAAAAACTGTATATTTGAATCATGTAAAGTAAAATTTCTTTGTTGAAGATATTTTTAAAATCTCATCATTTTGTATGTTTGAGTTTGTATATTGGATATAAAATCATGATAGTCGCTGATAGATTTTCATTCTTTACTTAAAGCAAGAACAGAATAAGTACAAAAGTAAGCTGAAAGAGGACTTGATCGGCTTACAGGAGAAATACCAAGAGATTATAGGAAACAGAGTGGATGTCGATAAGCAAGAGCAGGTAAATGAATATGTATTACTACAAAGTAAACTACATGTAAATCTCAAAAACAGTCCTTGGAGTAATTTTATCAATTGGTTTTTTTTTGTGCCAGAAAGTGTTATGTGTGTGTCCCTTAACATATTCGTGACCTGAGAGCTATGATTATTTTGAATTCAGAGTGCTGCCATTTCTCTTACATATTGAAAGCGAAAAATGGTAGATGCCTGAATGGACTCTGCAAGAATTTTAAAATACCTCCTGTATTTCAACCATAATTGTCAAGAATGTTTGTTTTGGGGGGGGGGGGGGAGAGATATCCCAAAGAATTTTCCCAAGAAAAAGTCCATCTGATTTCAGATCTTTGTGATAGATGCAGATCTAATAGTGAGAAAGGGATTCAGTGAAAGGAACAGAAATTCGAGAAAAAGAACATAAAGTAATACAGTCGACGCTCAATTTAACAACCCCTTTCGTCTCATTGAAAGCGACGTTATATTGGGAGGGTTGTTATATCAAAAGAAAAACTTATATGATAGTCGTTATATGAAAACGTTTGGGACTTATTCTACTGGTCGTTGTAATGAAATGGTCTCTATAATGTGGGATCGTTATAATGAGGATCAGCTGTACTTGGAAGGACCCCAAAATTTTTTTATATCATTTTTTTTTATTAAATTTTTTTATATTCATACACAAATTCCTAATTTATTTAATTGGTTGATGTGCTCTTTTTTTTTTGCTAAAACAGTTTGCGAAAGAGAAAGCTGCAAAGGAAGAGAAACTCAACCGCTATTGCAAAGAAAGGGTATGTTTGTGTTCTGATATTTTCTTTCATATTGATTTGTTTTCTAAACAGCAATTTTAAAAATCATTCCTGTATTAATTCGTTTGAGTCATTCATATTGACATTCTAGTTTCTTATGTGTTTTAAAATGCCTGCCATTTCTAGTCAATTCTGATAACATGGTAGATTGTTACTCTTTCTGTGCTCGTGACATTTTGAGTGTGTGTCATAACATTTTTTTTTCACATTTGCTTATAATTCTCTTAATTTTTTCAGGAATCTCTGCAGAGTATGCACCAGAACGTAAAGACAGAAATTGCACATGAGCAAAGAGAAATAGTGAGTACAGCCATTCGTCTTGTGACATTTATATTAAATATACAGGGTGGTTATAAAACAACCTTGCCAATATTTTGAATTCAGCCCTTAGTGGTCACAAAAATCTATGAATGCAAATGAAATTTGAGTTATTAGTGTTTCACAGCATGCACTCAAGCATGAAGAGAAAAACAAAACCATAGCTTTTCTGGGGTTATGATTTCAACAACAAAATTAAAAAAATTCAAATGGCAACACTTGTCTTTATGCATTGCTAAGGGATCATGCTGTGAAAAACCATGAATGGCATTAGAATAGTACCTGTAACACTATAAATAGCGGCACAGGATGCAGACAAAGATCTCATCAAGGAGTTGGTGTGCTAACCCCTTATGAGGGACTTCCTGCAGTGGTCTGTGTATAGCATCACCATTTATCATGCTACACATACTGACCGTTCTAATGTCAGTTATGGTTTTTTACTGTGCCACAATCACCTTGCAATGCATTTTTGAATTTCTTGAAATTTTGTTGCTGTAACTGCAATAGTGAGAGCTATGTTTTTGTTTTTCTCGAGTGCATACTGCGAAGCACCTATATCTCAAATTTCAGCCGTTAGAGGGTAGAGGCTTGTGTATTGGCAATGGTTTTTCTGACCAACCAGTATTTATGGTATCTACCAATAAATAAGGCATTTATATTCTGTTTCAAGTTGTTGGTGATTAAAATATTGAAATATTGGTTTTCATGGGTGATGTTCAATTATATATATTCAATTTCTGGGCTCGTAGGCCATGTTCCAGGATATTTGTCCTGATGTTTCATCCAGATTTGTGGTGAAAATCTTCAGAGATTCAATAATGTGACTATTTCTACTACACGGCACATGAATCTGATACATTCCTATGTGGGCCTTCTAATGAATTGGTGCATGTAGTAATGTGCTTTGTTTATGTACCTAATGTGAGGTTTGTTTCTTAGATATGCTTGTTGTATCTCCAAGAAGTACTATGCTGATATGTTACTTAATATACATGTCTAAGGTTTGATCGGGTACAGAAGAGCTGTATTGACTGGTTTGGCAATTGCGGTCTGATGATGATTGGTTTTCTGGAGTCATTTCCACTCTTGATCTTGCTAAGGTTACATCTTAGATGGAGCAGAAAATCAAGATGTGACTTAGACAAGAGTCAGACTGGAAATGACCCCAATAAGCCATCACCACTAGACTTTGAAGGGAGCTAATCAGTGCCAGGCATATCTATCCTTTACAGCTCTTCGGCACCTGATGAAAGAAATGTTTCCCCTTCAAAAAAGTCTCTCAGCATATCCACAAACACTAGTTTTAGCTTCATGAAGACTTTTTTGCTTTGCTATAATCATTTGCATTCGTTCTTCCAGAATGATCTGGATCTGAAGATTGTTTCGGAACAAGAGAAGTTGGAGGAGCTCGAAAATCAGATCCTCCCATCCCCGACCAGGTTTGCAAATGAGATAGAAGAACTCAAACAGAAAGTTGCGGAAGAAGATCTGAAAATTTTGGATGCGAAGAAAAATGTCAAAGAGAAATACCAGGAGAAAGAAGCTGTTCGAACAAAGATGGATTCCATAGAAAGAACCATATCGGACGTGATGAAGCTCATTGAAACCCTACAGCTTTTCCGGTGTGTATGGTTGTAATTTGATCGTGAGGTCTTTACCATTAGTTCATACAGCTCCTAGAAATAATTGCCCAACCTTCAAATGATTTCATATTTATTTCTTCTTCCTGATTCCTATAAATTGTTTTTATATACATTGTATAACACACACAATACCATAAATTTGAAAAAGAAATAATATGGTTATAACCAGATTATTTCTTTTTTAAATTTATGGCATTGTGTGTTTGAAATGCTCAAACCAGAATATCCTTATGTGCACCTGAACCCGAAAGACTGCACACACACACACCCCTTCCCCCTCCACAAGTATAGATGTGACCAGAAAGACATATGTAAATACATAACTAGAGAAGCGTGCAAACATTTTGAATGTTACATGTACTAAATTTATACATCTGGATTTAGAATGTAGTGAGCCCACACTTTTTAAGGCTACAGCCTTCAACCTGTTGACGTTACTTAGATGTGAAATTTGAATTTAGGCCTGTCTAAACTGTGCGTTCACATAATAGTCTGAGAATAATTTTTGAGAAGTTAAATATATAATTGGTGAATTCATTATTCTTATTGTGTTTCAACCAAATTTATTTTCTCATAGTGAACAAATCACATCTGTTGGCGAGTTGAACAAGTTGAGTTCTGAAAAAATGTCTGATCTGAAAGCAAAGTCCGCAAGTTTAGAAAAGATGAAGGAAAAGATATACTCTTCTGAGCAGAAAATGGCAAAAATCCAACTACAGCACAAGGCACAACTTGAGCATGTCAAGAAGATGCAGTCAATGAATGAAGAGTGAGTTATGACAAACACAAAAATGTTTTCCTTTGGGATTATTTGAGAGAAATGAATGTCATGATCCAATCAATGTCTCCCTCTAAGTCAGTGGTTCTCAAAGTGTGCTGTGCTTCTCAGTCCTAGGAGCATTGCCAGTCTTTGTCGGGGAATTGCAGCAACCTAGTGATATTGATGTGTGCTTATTCAATCCTTGAATTTTTTGTTCTTGGTTCCTTGGGGAGCCAAGGATACATGTTGATGGGGGGGGGGGCATAGTTTGAAAACCATTGAGTTTTACCCCGCAGAAAATGTTTCACCACATTGGAAAATCCCCATATAGGCTACACCATACATGTTCAACACATGGCCTGCAGGCCAAATGTGGTCCGTGACCTCAAACCTAATTTTCTGAAAATAAAATATGCAGCACATAAACAGATCACTTAATTATTATGAAGTGTGCAGTTCCATATCGTTTGAGTGGCTCATGGCAAATTCTCAAATCACTTAGGTGACCTGCAGTGCAGTTCCACATCATGTAGACCAGTTTTTCATGAAGAGCTTTCATACACCAGCTACATATGAGTATAAAAACACAAGTTGACTTGTGAACAAATGTGCTAAGGGGCTCGCAGCACATTCTCAGATGACCACATCACTTAAGTGATCTTAAGTTATATGTAAATATGTTGCAGATCACTTAAGTTATCTGCAACATATTTACATATCACTTGAGCAATGTGTGGCACAGCCCAAGAGCTCTCAAGCGGACTGGGACACATTTTCGGATCACTTGAGTGATTGTGATACTCAGATTGCTCAAGTAACTTGTGGCACATTTCCAGATCACAAGAGTCGTTTCTGATTCCAAAGCACTCAATTAACACTTTGAGTGCAGTTGTTGACATGGTTTATTATTTTAAAACAGTCCCTACTCTTCCAGCATAGCTGAAGCAAGTTGTTATCATTCTTACGCATAGGAGAAAAGTTTAAAAAAGTGTTTACGCCACCGCCCTGGAATTCCATTTCCCCACCATTTTAATAACTTTTACATGTTTCCTAAAAAATAAAAATAGTTGTGACACAGTGTAGACAGCCGGCATCACAAAAAGATCGCCTTCTATGTGGCAGCTGTCAACAAAGTGTTGAGAGCTTCTATTTTCCCAAAATGGACGTAAAAATGAGTAAAATACACCATAATACAATCAAATTAGTGTATTTTTTTTTTTTCAAGTAAGCTAATTCAGCACAGGGCATCGATACAGGTCGAAAGGACTCGCAGTCAACGTATTGAGCGGTCTGCGACCCACATTCTCCTAAAGGTTGAGCACCCTTGGGTTACACCATTGTTGTATCCTGATGGAGTGTGTAAGCCAGTGAGAAATAGCTGAAGTGAATGACTGAGTTAGTAAGCGATTAAGTTTGAGAGTGACATATTTGCTTTCTTTTTTTACATACAAATATATGTATATTATGTTTTCGCACACTCCCTCATAAACCTCACTTACTCCCTTGATCAATTACTCACTGACTCAGTCACATCAGAGGTGGCAAGTATTGTAGAGAAGGTCACAACAACTTAGATGACAAAGTAATTTATATAACATTCACGTGCATGTTTCTTTCAGATACATGTGTGGCCAATAGTGTTAATTGAATGAGTAGGAAAATATAAAGTGTAATCACCACCCACTAATTTTGTTCAAAATAAACTGATCTTATTTGACACAATTCATTTTAAATTTACAGGAGTATAAACAAAGCCAAATCTGCTTACAAATCGCTCAAAACAGAAGAAGAAGCACTCAGAGGTAAAGTGGATTGTATCTCAGCAGAGATAGAAGAGCGACAGAGAGAGAAAGCAAAGATTCTAGACAAGGCTATTGAAGAAGTTGCTCCTCTGGAAAAAAGGGTAGGCGTTGTCATGCCATTAACAGTTCATGCTTCAATGATCCAAATATATGGTAGGCGAAAGTATATGAAATCATTAGGAATCCGTGGTTTCGATAAGATTGTATTGAGGCTGCAGGGAAAGGGGTATTTTCCTCAGAATTGAAAAAATATAGTTATCAGAATCATCAACAGGTGGTTTTGCAATCAATAACAAAAAGCATTGGGTGTCTGATTAAATCTTTATGTGTATGAATCAAAATGACGCAACCATTTTGTTGTTGTTCGGGAAAAAAGTTTGCTGTAAAAAGCTTTGTTGATGAAGCTGTTCAACAAAAATGACACATCAGCATCGATGGGTTCATAGAATTTGTGATTTTTGAAAAATTTGAAGCATTAGAAAAAAATGTTCAAAACAAGCAGATGACTTAAAACTCATGAAGCAATCTAAACAAGGTAAATAAATTGAAGGAATGTGGGGCAGTCCCATGCTGAATGTTGCATGAAGAACTAGGAGAAGCAATGTTTGCAAAACTTTTGAACTTACCAGCATCCATAATGCACAATTTTGATTTTTACCAATTGAAATATAGATTTTTTTTCAACTTTAAGGTCTATCTAATACAGTGGAACCTTCCATAACAGACACTCCCCATTAAGGGGTATCTCATATTAACAGACACAGGCTTCAATGAAATTTAATGTATTTTGGAGAAAAAGATAAGATTTTGCAAGATCACTATAAATTATGATCACAATATCACATTATGTAACTGCTTCAAATATCTATGCACAGTCAAACTCAGTTATAATGAGATAGAAGATTCAGAGAAATTTTCCAGGAGCACCAGACACCCCTGCCCTCTTCCTGTTGTCCTGTCTACAAATACCCAAGCATTTTATTTTCAAGCATTAGAGAACATTTGAAATACTGATGGCAGCACAAACTTCAACCACAACACTATATATATATATATATATATATATATATACATACATACATACATACACACACACACACACATAAGCAGTTAGGTATATATTAGGTATAGACATACACTTTCGGATAAACTCACCTGGGGGGAAAGTAAAATGGTAAAAAATTGCCCAATGATTGTAGACCAGATTTGTGCTCTACTTGAATGGAGGACCGGTGGTACCAGCCAGGGTTTAAGTTGGATAAAAAATTTCTTTTGCAAAAAAGCGAAAAAAGCTTCAGCAAAATGCTGCAATGATAATGTAATGATTGATGGTTGGATGTCTACTCGTTCTGTACCTTCTGTATGCATCTTTGCGAAAGTGGCTACCACTTTCGCATTTTGCAAAAAATACAACTAGCTTAAATCCTGGTACCAGCACAAAACCAATTTTTAATGTGCAGCAACATTGTAATGTGGCTTGAGAAACAAACAAGATTGCAGGAACTAGATGTTTGCTTTATGACAAGCCTTTTTCAGTCTTGTCTTTAAGTGATATTAATGGGGAAAAAATTGCTCCATCTGGTATTTTTTCCCAAATTAAAAAAAGAAAAACTTTGCCAAGTACTTTCTTCAAATATTTCTTAGAAGAAACTAAACATTGGTTAGAGAATTTCGATTGAGTCATAAAAATCGGAGCCCTATTCATTAACTCTATGGGAATCACTCGGGAACGGCCAATTATTGACTTTAAAGCTGAGGTCATTGTAACTGAGTTTGACTGTTCTATGTGTTTCCACGAACTTTAGTAGAAATTTTATTATTGTCATTCAATTTTTCTTTCTCTGCAGATGTTGGAGTATATAGCGGGTTGCAATCGAGACATCGATAGTGCATTTGACCAATTGCAACAAATCATTAAGTTTTATCACAGTACAAAGTGAGACAAACACTTTTTCTGGTAACTGACTGTCCCGTTTGTCTTCGTGTTTTGAACTTGTGGTGATGAAATTGTAAATTTGTAAGTTAGGCAAAGTTTGAAAGAAAGGAAAAATACATCTGTGAAACTCAAATAAATGCATTTTTTTGTCTCTATTGGCTTTTTACTATATAATAAACAGGTGTCACAAAATTAAACCCAGAAACTTTAAAGAGTGTTACAGAAAAGTAACATGAACCGTAATCATTCGGAAACCTATTTACGCTATCTCGGAAAGTGATAGGTGGACCTTTATTTGCATGCAATTCCACTGTATTTATCAAAAATTTTCATTTTTTTCTGTAGGAGACTAAGACAATAGCGTACAAAAATACTTGCTACCCATTATAGGATTGTTTGATCATGTAATTTTGTACCTTCTGATGGCGTTTCCTGTTATATGTACCTATGATTATTTTACATGAATCAATATTTTATATGCAAGCGCCGTGCATGTAGTTGGAAAAAGTACATGCCTGGTCAAAATTTTTACATGCCCTGGGAACGTTGGACAATAGATTTATTCAACCTCAAGCTGTTCAATCATCCAGTACCAATGGATTAACTCGCAGAGCGATGAATGTGCTGCCATGAGAAAGGTAAAACAACTGTCAGTCCATTCACTGATGATCTCTAACAACGAAAGTAGCAGTGCTTATTATGATGCTGCTAACAAGAACACCCAGTTTCAACTTTTTTTTAAAAAATGTATCCTTTAAAAAACTGCACATACATATCATGAAAAAAAATCGGGTAGTCTAAAATACACATCACATGCTAATCTTATGGGGGACGGACGGACTAGGCTATTCATAGTAACAGGTATTCAGCAAGAGATAAAATTAACAAAAATAATGTCTTTTAATCGAAGTATAGAATAAAATACACACATCAACATCTTTCAGCTTCTTTTGCTTCTCGACTCCCAGATCTTCGCTTCTTCTTTTTGGATTTCCTAAGTTTGAATAATTAAATGCAAATTTCATTATTCTTTTAAGTACCATTCAATAAACTCAGGATGAAAATACAGCTAAAACACAGAAGGTGGTCTTGCCTCAGTTCAGAAAAAATATGCATTGAGTAATTGAAATATTGAAGTCCATTTGCCTCATCCTTGCCAAATGGACCCATCATTCTAACTGGACCCTACCTACGAACTCGGTATTTCAATCAACTATGAATGGACCCGACTGACTCGTCAAACCCCATCGTCAAAAATGGTTGCTCCATGGAATTGGATCACCTTACTTGGTATTCCTTATATGGAAAGGTGAAAAAGTTTTTTTGTTCAGAATTCTTGAATCGTTTAGGAAACTTAAGTTATTTTGTTCAACTGTCAGTGTGCCTTTGTCTGGTCTATATACAGCGACTCATACAAAAACGATGCAATAGTGTTGCAACGTACACCAAATGTCATGTACATTGATTTATGTATGCACACAAAATTATGGTCCGATAATTTTTGAACCTAAGAGTTGCTCCTATTGATAGATACCAACTTGTTGGTCGTTCCTGGACACCAAAGAAAAGTATGGTACCATGACGTTTGTGGGAACTTGGGTGGAGACCACTTTCTTTCATACCCAGCACAACTCTGGTCTATTGCCATTGGCAATTTACTATCGATTGAGTTGTGCATACTTAACAGTCTACTAAACCATACATGCACTTTCTCCATATTCCTTTACAAAACCTCTTACGAATTGATACATGTTGGAATGTGTGTGTCCGTGTTGCAGAGTTGGCAAAAACCCAATCCACTGGGCTTTTTCGGGTATTTTCAGGGCTTTTGATATTGAAGCATAAGGAAAGAAAGTTATATAATAGACGGGGTAATTTATGACAATCATTATGTATATAAGTATATTAATAATAATCAGAACATTAAATCAGTATTGATAAAAATTTTAGCTGGTTTCATGTGTGCTTAAAGCATAACCAGAGTTCAAACACCTAGTGGAGAAACACTGTTCCTAAATAAGGAGGAATAAAGAATTTATTAGAACTATGGTTAAAAAAACAAAAACCCTGACGAATTATTTGTAAGCAACTAAATTCTGAAACAGATCAATCCGACTGGATAATGGATGTTTTTCCTCCTGGATACAGCATTTCACCATTTCTTTCTGCTGCTTAGCTAGACAAGTGTTTTTGTTACTTTATGTGTATAAACTGTCCAAGTTCTAAAAATTTACTTTGAGAGAAATGTAAGTTTCAGTGGTAAAATTTAGTCAGCTATGCCAAGGACTGAAGGTTTTGGAAGAAAACAGTCCATTGAATGGACTATGGTGAATAAAACTGATAACAAATGGCGAGTGACTTATGTAAGTTTTGCAATACCATAGTTAGTGCAAAAGTGGAAAGAATACGTGCTCATGTGAATAAATGCAAGAAATCGAAAGTTCATTCCTTGTTTTCATGTTCATCAAACACTGATGATAATGAACCTTCATGCAGTGAAGAGACATCTACTTCATTAAAAAGAGAGCAACCTCTTGAAGATGATGTTTCTACATGCGGAAGTTCAAATATTATTGTGGATGCTGGAACATATCAAAAACTAAAGGCCAATGGGAAATTTATTGTTAAAACAAGTGACTGCCAGAGGTTAGCTCTTGAAAAGTATCTGAATTTTTTTATGCTAATAATATACCTTTTAACATAGCTGACAGTGATGCATTTAGAGAAATGGTTAATGCTTTGCATCCGGGTTATATCCCTCCTAATAGGAAGAAATTAGCTGGATCATTATTAGATGAGGCAGATAAAACTGTCAATATGCTAATGGCAGAGAAATTGAAAAATTCAACTATCACTCTGATGTTGGATGGTTGGTCAAATGCTGACTCCATCATCGCAATGAGTATCCAGACTGGCTAGAGCACCCACTTAATAGATACTGTAGAATGTGGCTCACACAAGAAAACAGCAGAATTCTGTGCAGAAATAGCTGAAAGGGCTATGGATACTATCAAGCAAGAGTATAATAGTGTTTTTGCTGATTTTTGCGATAACAAGAACAAAATGAAAAAATTTTGTGACATAATTGTTCAAAACAATCTACGTGTCCTTGTTTTTGACTGTTCAGCCCATTTTATGAATCTTCATTCATCCATAACTACCAAAAATACATAGAAATATCTATTGAACATAATGAAATTGAAAAAAGTATTGTGATGTTTTAGATAAGATTAAGAGAATGTGTCAACTTGCAAGTGAAGTTATCGAGTATTGTAAAGCGCTAGAGATAATTTACAAAGAGATAGCTGTACTCTTGGACAGAGTAGAAATATGACTAGATGTATTCGAAAGTAAAGAACTATCTTAGTATAAGGAATGTGTTGCACATCGCTTTGAAAAAGCACTAACTCCATTTCCTTTCCTTGCAAATATGACTGATCCTGCTTTGAGAGGAAAAAGATTAATTAAAGAACAAGAAGCTTCCGCTGAACAATGGATCGAAAAACTAAATACAGAATTTGTTATTGCGCTACAGATGATTCAAATACAAGATGCAGATTTCTATCCAGGAACAATGTTTTCACAAAACGTGATAGTCAGTTGAAGTGGAAAATCATGCATTGCAAGGCAGAAAAAAAATAAGATTTTAAATGCAGACTTTTGCAAATTTTTTTGGGAAAACCTGCATTCAATTACATCCACATCTGCATCAATTGAGCATATTTTTTCTACTTTTTGACTAGTACGGTCAAAACTGAGAAACAAACTTGGATGTGAAAAAAGAAAAGAAATTAGTGAAAGAGATCACTCAAATCAAAAGGTGTTATTGAAAAGGATTGGTAATTGTGAGTTAGAAGACATTCATGAAAATGTTTATTTTCTTTACTTTAAAAAAAAGGACAATGGTGGACAAAAAGGTGTAATTTTTAATGAGTTTTTCTAACTCCTATAATCTAAATAGCATTGAATACACAGATTTATTTGTGTATTTCTTTTGAGATAGAGTATGACAATGCAATAACATCAATAGAAAGTATACTGTTTGCGAGTAAATGCAGGTTTGAGGTGTAGTTTTTGTTGGGTTTTTTCGGGTTGGGTGAAATCAGACCGACCCTGCCGTGCTGTGAACCTAACGTAATGCTTGATTTTGTGTAATGCTTGTTATGTGTATAGATCTACCATCAATTTTTTTTTCTACGAGTGGAGTGTAATGATTGAAGATTTTACCGTTGTAGGCTTGTTGCTCTCTGTGTAGAGACTTTTTAATGGGGAGATCAGCTTGTATTTGGGAACCACAGAAAACCAACTTCAGCCAACAACCATTGTGACGAGGGTGGGGTTTAAAACCTGAGTCCTCGCAACGCGAGTCCGTCACTATAACCACTCGACCACCACAGCAGCCTATACCTAACAGCCTGAGTGAGTATCTAGTGTTGTGTCTGATTTCTTAGTGTTGCCAGGGTTGGAGACCACTGGTGTATACTGGGGTAATTTGGCAAAATATTTTTCTTTCAATGGGAAATGAGCTCGTATTTGGTCCCCAAGTAATTGGTGGAAAACGCATCCTCAACAAAAAAGTAAGTCAGATGGAACCCTCCTGCTTAAGCAAATGGTAAGCCAACACGCCCTAGGCTATTGAGATTGAACTATGATATTTTCAGTGTGTGAAGAATGCTGACCAGACCATGGGTAAGACCAAACCTTGTATTTTTTTAAAAGTAACAGCATGTTGTGTTTTTACAATACCTGTGCTTCTTTTTCTTCTTGGATTTGCTGGAACTTCCGCTCTCATGTTCTGATTGAGAATCAGAGGATATGGATCTTGAACGGCGGCTGCGACGATCACTTTTGCTTTGGTACCTGTCCTCTGTGTTTCTAGAATATGATCTCTCTTCCTCCTCATAACCATCAGAGTCACCATAGTATCGTCTTTTTTTCGACCGCGAGGAATGTCTCTCGCTCTCATCGTGTCTACTGTATGATTCTTCACGGGTTCTTGAAGAATTTTCAGTCCTAGAGCGAGACGAATGTTGCCTGTCTGATCTCGAAGTTTGCGGAGAGTCATGATACCAATGAGATCTGCTTCTGCCATTAGGTCGTGCTGGTAGATCTCGATCGGCAGCCCGAAATTCTCCACTTGGATTACGGAATACGTGCAAGAAGTTGCAGTTGTTGCCCTTGGGACACCGGTTACTCGTGAAAAGACCTGTATAAACAAAAAAATAATGCTGGACAAACTCATAGGATACACTATACTTATTTTACACTAACAACTATGACGTAAATGTGAAAACCAAAAGTGTTATCCATTCTCCGCACCCAGCAAGGATGCCAGGTGAGAAAACACAAAAATTGTTTTTTTAATAGTAATAACACGTAAACCAATATTGCTGCGCACAAAAAGTTCTGAAACTTATTTTATTATAGAAGAATGAATACACATAGAACCTGTTTGTTTCGAAGTAACTACCCTGTGCAATTATGCATTTTTGCCATCATTCATACAAAGATGTAAATGAGAATTGCAAGCCTTTCTTTTTGTCATACCCTCCAGCATCTTCGTCGTTGCACTTCTTTTGAACCTGAGAATCGTTACTCCTTAAGCAAATTCTTTATCTGAGGAAAAAGCACACACGGCAAGATCAAGGGAATAAGCTGGCTATGAAAGCATCGGAATGTGATGTTTTGACAGATAATCTGACACCAGGAGGGACCTGTGAGCTGGTGCATTGTCGTGATGGAACACCCACAAATTGGCCTCCCAAAGATCTGGCGTCTCACCCAATCATGCAGACATTTAACAACTCGCAGGTCCCTCCTGGTGTCAGATCACCTGTGAAGATATTACATTCCAATACTTCCACAACCAGCTTATTTCCCTAATCACTGCATGTGACTTTTTCCTAGGATAAAGAATCTGCTTAAGAGGCAACAATATTGTCAGGTTCTGAAGAAATGCAGTGACAAAAGCACTAGAGGAAGTGATAAAAAAAAGGGGCTTGCACAATCCGCATTTATATCTTTGTATGAGCAATGGCAAAAATGCATAATTGCACAGGCTAGTTACTTTGAAGGAAACACCAAATAAACAACTTCTATCCATATCAATTCTTCCGTATAATAAAATAAGTTTTGGAACTTTTTGAACATAGTAGTATATTGTTTCCAGGTGTACAGTGGGACCCCGACTAACAGAGAGAGTTTTGAAAGTACCTGATGTACTTTCCATAAATTGGTTAAAATATTACATGCTGTAAAATATGCTTTTTTAACAAGAGGAACTGGTTCACAGAATGCTGCACCATGTGATGTGGGCTTTAAGGATTGTGAAGACTTACACCAGTGTATATCGAAATGGGCGATAGTAAGGGACCAAAAGAGCAGAATTAAATACAGATACAACTTACAGGTTTGCCTAGCCAGGGGAGCAACAGAAGACTTTTTTTTCCAAGAAAGGGTAGGTGTGGAAAGAGAATTTGTATCAGACAAACATCTCAAACCTGTTGCTCATGAGCACTATAGTGTGTCCTGAAACATTTAAGGGTACTCCAGCACAGAAGTCATTGAAATGATATTTTTCAAAGCAATTTATGTAATCTTCGAAATTTTGTTAACATTGTATGAGGGGGGTACCGAAAAGTAACCAGAATTTCTTTTTAAATTTTTTTTTTACAAAAATTCTTCAATGCTCTTGAAAGTGCTCTCCATTAAAGCTAATACACTTGTCGAGTCTTTTCTTCCATTGTTGAGAACATTTTCAAATTCATCTGTTGTGATGCTGGACAATGCCTCCATCATTTTTGTTTGCACCTCATCCATGTTGGCAAAATGCTTTTGTTTCAGGCCCCTCTTCATCCATAGGAACAAAGAAAAGCTACACAGCTAATTAGGTGAATAGTCTGTGTTTTTTGTTAGCAATTGGCGCAATGTGAAGGATGAGTAAAATGGAGCATTGTCATGATGCAAAAACCAGTTGTCTCACAAATCGGATCTTTGCTTCACACACTGTTGTGCAATCATCTTAGCAGGTAGTTGGAAAAAAATCATCCGTATACTTGACTTTTACTAAGGCCGTAACATGCCTTCTGAGGGCAGACTTTTTCTTGGGGGCTTGAAAATAGTTTTAAGTTCAAGGCCCATTTATGAAAAATAAATGTAAATTTTTTGCGGGCCCCCGGTTGCCCCCTGCCTAGTTACAGGCCTGAGTTTTATACCTAGCAGCATCTTTGTAAGCCATTTCTTAACATCCCAATGGTTGCTTCTTTCTTTCCCAAGCGGGAAAGAAAACTTCACAGCCCGCACTGTTAATGTAAGTCTGCTGTGACCAAAAAATGAGGAACAGACTAAACAGCTTCCACAAAAAAATTGATGGATGCCAAACACAACCTTCCCAAGCAACACCACTTGGCACAATGGCTCAGGAGGAGTGAGTTTTATGCTTAAATAATGGGAGAACCACTTATTATGGATGCTCAGCTTACCGTAAGTTGATTCTGTTAACTTTAGGGTACCCTTTTGTAAATACATTAAGACTGTGGCACAGGTTCCGATAAGTATACTTGCACAGGCATACCTGTCAGATATACTGGAGCACAGTATTTCATGTAACTTTACATTAGATTCATTTGATCTTTTTATTACATTTAAAGAATGTCAAAAACGTGATTTCCACCATGTATGCGGCTTTATTTATTTCGTGAAACCTGAAAATTCTGTACATATATATATATAAGGTGGCAATACTTCTGATTTACTTGGAAGCCTTCTAATTTTTCAGCCCTAGTAAACCAGATTATTCTGATTTTTAATATCTTTATGAAAAAAATTCCTGAAAATCCTCAAACTATGCTTGGCTTGAATGAAAAATCCAACAAAAAATACTCTTTCAGATGTTTACTTTGGTTACCAAGGTTCCCACACAATGCGTTCTGACATGTATATGCCTTCACAATGCTTTCTCAACCCTTCCAGTAATTGAAGAGAACCTGGGCAGCGTGGTGCCAGGTATTATTGCTAGTCCATCCATATTTTGCAAGGAATATTCAGAATTCTCTAACTTTGCTCCTAAAGTTTTGATAAACAGACAAAGAATGCTGCTTGTCAGCTGAATCTTGACTGCTTTCATTAAAAAAATACTTATCAGCCAATCACACCAGGCTCTTCAAGAAAGAAACCATCCACATTCACATCTCATGCGATCATTTTGTGGAAACAATCACGTAAAGCGAGGGCCCATGCCTTCCCCACTCCAAATTCTCAGTAAAAAAATTCTTGTACCCCTCAAAACCTAATGTGCCCCATGCAAAGGTCAATCCTGTGTATGCCCCTGAACCTGGGATCCAACTGTTATTACTTTTCTCTTGTTATTACTGTTATTACTTTTCTTGTGTCCAGCCAGAGTGAGTGGTCTAAGGCTTTCATCGGCCTATTAAATCGCATTGGGAAAGAGATTTTTCTAGATGTGATGTCCCCAATGATGTCTCCTCTGGGAATAAAAACCAGCGTCCTCTCTGGATTGTGCAGGTAGTGCACATGAATGGTATGCAAGAGAGCCTAGGTTTGATTCTCATAGGAGACAATTTTTCTTTCCAAAGGTTCTTTCAGCATTACTTACAAAACTAGCTTTATCCAATATATTATGGGCTGAGAAAACAACATCTTTCTAATCTCACATTGACTGCAGAGAAGGAATCTTGTAAGAGCTTACCAAAAAAAACAAAAACAATCGGCATAAAAAAAAAACATACCGCAAATTGCTGATCTCCACTTGTTTACCTTGGTAAATTCACAACTGAGCTGCTTTCCGGCATAGAATCGGCCATTGAATGTTTTGTAGGCGTTCATTGCCTCCTCTTCTCTGAAATGATGGAAAAAATTCTATCATTCATCTAAACAATCAAATATACACCAATCTTATTTCAGATACCACACCTGTACTGAAAGTAAGAAAGGAATTCCGAGCACATGCACCTCATAGTTATTTGGGGTGTGCATGTTATAAGCTCGAGAAATATTGCCATCTTCAGAATTGGAGGGGAAAGTGACAGATGCTGCAATTTTTTGAGATTGTGTTGCTGGCTACCTACTCATTAAGGAGAGACTTTTTATTTGTGCTTTAAAGTAGGAGAATGACAAAAACTCAACCTCAGCCAACTATCACTATGTGGTCAGTTAAACACAAAGTAAAAATAAGGAACATGATATTGTTGTGAATCCATTAACTTAATAAAGATAAAGTGAAACTATTGATAGTTTCCGATACATCACCTAGAGAACTGTACATAAACATTCCCTCGAAGATGTGGTTCATGATTGCAACAAACTTTGAACTGCACAACATTTCCGCAGTTCTTGAATTCCGGCAAGACATCTTCATAGAACTCTTTGAAATGACTGTACATCTCACGCTCTTCAAATTCAAGGCCCATATCAGTATCATAATCATCTCTGTGACTCTGGCCGATACTGAAATGACTGTACATACCCTTTATGAGCAAAGTGCAACTGATGCTCGGATAGCTATGGCCTCTTGAGCACCTGCGTAGAAAGAAAAATATTCATTGAGCCTATATTGATTAACTTCAAAGACACATGTAGCAAAAAAATTTTGCAACAAGGGAATGGCCACTTCAATTTGGCTCAACTACAGGCCCGTGATTTAGGGGGGAGCATTGCCCCCCCCCCCAGCTTTTGAAAATACACTAAAAATAGTATATATATATATACATACATAGAGTACATGTGCTTTGCCCCCCCCCCCTCCTGAAAAAAATTGAAATGACAGCCCTGCTCAACTACATAACATCGGGACCAGCAGGTTTTTGACGGCTTTATCTTCAGTTTAAACTGCCTCTCTCATGCCAACAACCTCAATTACTACACTTCAATGTGAAAATTAAAATTGAAGATAGCATTTGTTGATAATTTAATACAATTGGATGTTTTCAGTTTGTAAGGATTCCTATATAAACTGGAATTTTTGCACGAAGTTCCACTCGCTATGGAAAGTTTCTGAGAGGGAGAGAGCTGTAGCAGGAGCCTGGTTTCGGCTTGCGTTGATTGGGAGTATATGAAAAGTAAAGTATCTTTGAGGCTCTTGTACGTGTGTTCAGTTGCATCCATGGATTGAAATGACGGCTTCACAAGCTTCAGTTTGCCTGGGCCAAGAGCACTGCTGATGAGTTGGAATTTTTTGATATCATCTCCGATCTGATAAGTGAAAAATAGGGGCTCTGTGCTCATGAGGAACACTTCAAGATTGTGGCTCCAGAAAGGTGGCAGTTTCACATTGGCCGCCATGACAGTAGGTAACAATGGAGGTGGAATAGAAATTAGAGATTGAAGCAAAAGGGCATAAAAGATCAGCCGGGTCACCAGTTATTATAGAGGGAGTCTGATGGTAATACACAAATGCTTCCCTCACAATATTATCACAATTAAAACATCAACGATTAAAGTTACAGAACCTAAAAGATAAGGATGATACGAGAGGATCATGTGACCATGTTGTTTGAGCACCAAAACATAAGTACTGTTGACTGTGCTCTTTCTCTATGGCACAGACAGTGCCATCTAGTAGTGCCACCTTTCTTTTACAGTGAAGGGTGATGGTATGACTGAATGTGGTAAATGGTTAATACTGATGAAATTGCAGTGAAAAGCCCCAATTACATGTGCAAGATTGGGTTTTGAATGATGGTGGTTTGGTGAATTTAAACCTACTTGGAAACTTTTTCCCTTGTAGTGAAAAATGGGGAATAAAAGATTTACACCTCTCTTTGGTGGACTTTTGTGGTTTCATGCCCGTTTCCCATAATCCTTTGCCATATTCCCCTATTTCTGAATGAAAGATACTGGCTTTTTCATTTCCCATGTAAATGGGGTTAAAGGGTGCAGACAAATATTTTCTACTTTTTTTATATATAAAATGTACATTTTAAAAATCTCTCATCATAGGATGATTCAGAATTTGGTGGGGAGGTAGGGCAATAGCAAAAGAACACGATCTCACATAGGAAAGTATGGTTGCCAAAGTCATGCAGATGGATAAAATATGCTCAGAAGGGTGAAGGAAAGACTAGTGCAAGCAAGTGGTAAGTTGAAGAAGAGTTACACAAGGTGGCTCAAAGATGTAACCATTTGTTAGAATACAGGACTGACAGCACTGTTGCATTGGCGATTAGTGTAGCATTCTTCCTCAAACCATGAAGCTATCAGACACTTTTTCCCAGTTGTACGACATGTAAGATGCATACCAGCAAAGTCATGAAACATATACCAGTTCATATTACTTCTGTGAAGTCACCTTATAGAATGACAATCGGCTTCAGTAGTTGAACAAATTTGCGTGTGGACAGACGCTGCAGACACACACAACATCCTCTACTACCTCATACATATGTTTGCAACTATACTTTCCTTTGTGAAATCATGTTCTTTTGGTATTCCCTGTGTCAATCGTTATGGGGGAGATGTTTATAGATGTAATATAGTAAGTGCACTATGTTATTGTTAATGCTATGAAAAGTACACAAATACCAGGGAGTAATATATTTATACAGACAGTTATTATTATAGAGGGTATTAGTTATATAGGATTTTCCCTGTGTAATCTTCGATTTAATCAAGTCAAAAATAAAATGCCACATAATCATTACAATGTAAAATCCAACTCACATATCTCCAAATCTGCAACAGCCAGTCTTCAGAAAAAAATGACACTCATCTCTTTGAATCTCTTGCTCTGTCTTGTAGTTTTCTGGTGCGATTGGATTATGCCAAGGTCCATCACTCTATTGGTTAATAACAAGAGGAAAAAGCTTTAAATAGCAGCGTAGTTACAATCTAAGCTCACCTATCAGCATTTTTCACAAATCAATTATTTGGAATGCAAGTAAAACCTCAAGATCATAAAGGGGAAACCATCACATTAGAACTACACAGTTAGTTTTTGTAAAATTTTAAGATGTAACTGCTGTCTCATTCCCTTATCCAGGATGGAGTGGATTGTACCCACAGATTTGGATTGACAACCCAATCTACATCTGTTAGACATGGAGAATTGGCCAATATGGATAGCACAAAAATCTTCAACTTTTACATTATATTGCACGCACAGTCGAACCCCGATTTCACTGCATTACTTATCTCATAAAATTTTGGCACTATAAAGAATTCGACATTATATCGAATCATGGTTTTACACATGTAAGGCCTAGAAATAGAAGATTTGTTCACTGAAAATTTATGGTGCTAAGCAGGTTTTTCACATCGGGGGTGGGGTCAGATGGGGCTATAACAGGGTTCAACTGTATTATATTAACCGACTTCAAATCTACATCTAAACATTGTGTTTATACAGCCAAACTTTGCAACAGCAAACTACAAAGAATAGCTGAAATCTGGCACGGTAGTCTCGATGATGATGAACATTCTGGCAATATGATAGTTGATAATGGGAAGCTTTCTGGGGAAAAAAAAAACCTTTAAACAAATTTGTGAATTTTGAAGCAAAGTTCATTAACATGAAATGTTATCCCGCAGCATTTGGACAGTAAAGAACATTCTTTACAAGCTCATTTATTGTTTGCTTTGCTAAATATGTCATTCTTGTTATCAATATTCTATTGTATATAGTTTTTTTGGGTGCTGCTACCTTTGATTTTTACAAATATCCAAAAATATTAACATGCAAAATTTATGTATTTTGCGGAAAATATATAGATAAAAATAAATAATAACATCAATTAGTATGAAAAAGAGTATTGCGA
Organism: Pholcus phalangioides; assembly: GCF_987345545.1. Taxonomy (NCBI): domain Eukaryota; kingdom Metazoa; phylum Arthropoda; class Arachnida; order Araneae; family Pholcidae; genus Pholcus; species Pholcus phalangioides. Next base: position 4,182,716 of record NW_028301617.1, on the reverse strand, counting down.
TTTTAAAAAGTTAAATTTCAGCCAAAACTTTAAATTCATTTTATATGCATAAAAACATTGAGGAAATTTGTTTTTACCAACCTCAGGAAGTCCCGATAACGCAGCTTGTAGAGCCTCCTAAACGATCACAGATGAAATGGGGAAAATAAAAAAGACTGGAAGAAAACTGATACGAATCTGGAAAAAAGTCTTTAAAATATTTGGTTAAGAATTTCAATCATAGAATTCATATTATACAAGGATGAACACTTTCAGGAGAACAAACTTCCGAACTTGATGACAAATTGATTAATTACAGCTGAGACTTGATTTCACAAATCTCCAATTTAATCATTTTTGAACTAGTCCTCCAGTTTCAAACAATATGCTATTTGAAAAGAGAAGATACGCTTTCACGGCTGGAGTTTATAATAAAATTTTATACCTTTCGGGCTGTTCTGCTGTGTTCCAAACTGCTTTGTAGCAGACGTTTGGTCAATTACTGTGTGGTGGGCATATTCAGCACTGTTTTTGGTGAGCGAGGAGACGGAATGATTTCCTAGGGTGACTGTTGTCCACTGATGTTTTTGCTGGAGATGTGGAAAGATCAACGTCGTCGTTGTGATGTTGAGTGAGTGACGTGTTCATGTTGATGATATGGCAATTGACAATCTGAAATACCAAGATCAGGATGGTTAGAAAATCAACTCTCCCGAATTCGCCTCCTTCAAATTTGAAAGCTTTGATCCCTGCCCACCCAGTCAGAAGTAGCCACATCTCATCAACATCTACACGTCACAACAATGAAGTTGATCTTTCTGCATCTCCAGTGAAAGCGTCAGCGGAAAAAAGTCATCCTAGGAGGTCGTTTTATCTCCTCACTCACCGGAAGCAGCACTGAAGATGTCCACCGCAATAGTGGATGAAACATCTACTACAAATCAGTTTGGAATACAGCATAACAGCTCGAAAGGTATGAAATTTATTATAATAGGCCATTTCTTTGAACAGCTTTCCCATTAATTTATTAACTAATTTTTCTGTATGAGTTTATAAAAACGAGCATTGACTGTAGTTGAAGACATCACGACTAATAAACTATTTATACATACAATATAATTAGCATATGAAATCAAAATAAGAGAACCATTTTGGCAGAATTAACATAGAAATGCATGAAAAAAAATTCCCTAAAAACATATTTCAGCAAGGAAACTGAAGCTACACTGTAGCTCTCTTGCATAGTTGCTTAATAATTGTGCATAGTTCAACCAACTTCAGAAAATTAAAAAGTTGCCAAATGTCATACAGTAGAGTCTTGTTTATCTGACCTTCACTTATCCACCATTCCGTATTATCTGACGTCCCATCGCAAAAAACAACAATGGAAAAAAATGTATCAATCTGCGACAAGAACTGCAAATTACAAGGATGAGCTAACCTAATTTTTGCTCTCAGCTATACCGCAGCTAATTACCCTGACTGTATGCCATCTACACTATGACTCACATGTCTGTCATTCACCCCGCCCTCATTCACTACTCAGTACAGTGCAATTTATTATATGGGGATCGGTTTATTGTCTGTTACATGCGTATGTAGGAAAAGAAGCTGCTATGGATGAACATATTGATCAAGAACCTGATGAGAGGATGCATCTTCGTAAGAAATCGAAAGTTGGATGAAGGATGATAAGATCAGTATGAAATAACTGATAAAGAAATTATTGCTCTTGTCAATTGTGATTGCAATGAAATTGAAGATCAAGATCAATCACCAAATGTTGATTTGTATGTGTGTATTTTGTAAGCACCAAGTGTATTTGTGTAAGCCTTTCAGAATAACGATGCCATTAAGGCTCTAAAAACTACAATCAAATACATTGAGTAACAAAAAACAGCTACAGGAATCGACATAACGATGCTCTAAAGATGGCGAGACTGGCAGCTAAGAAATGGCACTTGCCAGGAGGAAGCAGACTACGATCAAAACTTTCTTCAAATCATCACAGAACTGAACTTTTAAGTACTGTATTTAACTTCAGAATATTCTTTAACAGTAAGTTAATTTTATCTGTTGTAAAATATGATTTCTAGGTTAGTAATGTGTAAAATTATAACAGTTTGATGTTTAATAGGCTTTTTTAACACCTCCTCCCCATTATCTGACATTTTCGCTTATCTGATGTTCTGCCAGCCCATTTATGTCAGATAAGAGTATATAATACCACCTACTGTATTAACATATATACTTGTGCATTAGCCCATTTGCGTATGAGCTGACCCTATTACTTGACGACCCCCGAAACAGCAAACAAAAACCAGTATATAAGCTGGCCCCTAAATATTAGACACATTTTAGAGAAAAATAGGATACAAAAGTTACAATAAAAAATGATCAAAACGTGCAAAATATCTCCCCTCTTCCCATTTTTTTGGTCAATGCTTTATGAGACATTTCCCTATAACTGCATAGCTGACGAAGGCAGTGGTGCACAATCTTTCCAGCCAGATACGCAAGCTATGCAATGGCTACCATTTGCTGGCACATAAACTACTACAACTAAGTAGCAGTAGTTTATGGGCTGTAATAATACTTATGGACTGGCTCTGTGGACTAGCACGTTTTTTTAGGAATACCTTTTGTATCGAGGCGTCTTAATGCATGGGTTCATCCAGGTGCTGCCACGTGGTCCCTCTTTGTATATGCGAGGATGATCTTGCACAATAACTGCAATAGTGTTTTGATAATTCAAGTCCTGAAAGTTTGAGGTTCTGAAATTCCTTTTCAAAAAGAAAACAAGTTGGAACAATTCCATCAGATGAGAATAAGCTCCAACCAGCCTGGTGACCAAGGAATGGACCTTGTATTTAAAAAATTTTTAACTGCACACAAAAAAACAGTATGTTTACCATAAAATAAATATAGGGTGATTTCGCCCCTTCCCATGAAAGCCGTTTTCTATTGTTTCTCTCGAACAGTATGAGTTTTCAGTAATGTGAGGTACAGATGTGGGTCTGTGTGGATGGGAAAGTGAAATGCAAAATTTTCAGATCTTCTATATAATATTACATTCAATAAATCCATTGGAAATTAACTGTAGCAACGGTTTTGATTACATAAGAAATTCAAGAAAACTTAGACTAAAAAACAGGAAAAACCGGAGAATTGTTTTCCAAAAAAAGTCAGAACGGAGAAAAAAACAAAATGGGACTATCCTGGAAAATGCAGAACAATTTTTAAATTCCCCCTACCAACAGCAAGCTGTAGATCTGCCCCTGTTGAGGTAGTCCCTCTTTCATTCAACTCGGATTATCGAGACTCCACTGCACCACTAATTGTCCAATTTGCAAAGAGACCTTCCATGCATCCCTTGGCCTGGGGAGAGGCATGATGCTGTTAAGATAGCCCTGCTTTCACAGGTCAGGTGGAACACTTTTGTGGGCCACGTAGACCTACAAATCCAAACCTGAAGGACTGGATACCACCTCAACTCTTATTACCAACAGACCGGAGATTGTGTTTGTAGGAGGAGGGTGTTGGGTGAAACTTGGGTTGAATTTTTTTTCCTCCTCAAAAACTGACCCACATATAAGCCAACCCATTGCAATATTGGAATAAGATTTTGAACAAAATTATTCGGTTTACACACAAGTACACATACACGCAGTGTATCTCTATCATTTCTTACTCTGAGACAACAAGGAACCAGAAAGAGGTCAGCCAAAAACTTTTTCCCCCTCTGTACCTTCGCTGTAGGGGTGAAAGCCAATGTTGTCAATATTATGTCAAGAAGTAGGTCAAAATATACTTTCATTTCCTAACATAACTGGCTACAAAGTGTTTTAATCAATTAAATAAAAAACATATTTTTAACAAACATAATCAAATATCAGTGCACATAAAAAGATACAAGTCTCCGAGAACTTCATCCGAAAGTGCAGAAGATCCATATATGTTTCAGTGCTTCAGTTAAGGATTAAAAGAAACAAAAACCGAAAAAAAAAAAATGTTTGCGAACAGAACCAACAACCGACCAGAAAAATCAACACACCATAATTCCCTGCATATAATTTGCACATTATATCTTAAAGCAGCGGTTCTCAACCAGTGCTCTGCGGAGCCCTAGGGGCTCTGTATAAACTCCCAGGGACTCTGCAGCCACTCAAGGAAAATAAAAAAATTATTAATATTTTTGAATAATAAAAATAAGTCAGTAACTTTGATAAATAAATGAAAAATAGGCCTACAGGGCTCCACCATATAAATTATATACTGGAAAGGGCTCCGTAGGTCAAGAAAGGTTGAGAACAACTGTCTTAAAGTAACACCCAAATTTCTTATTGGGGATTATTGGATGCTGTGTTGTTGCCTTCTTTTTAGTGGGAGGGGGCGGCTAGGATTACCAGAAACATCCCATGTATGTAGAATTCAAATGCACATGCAGATAGAGGAGGGTAGGCTTAGGGTTATCCACTGTTCATGATAAATAGTAATACCTACTGGAATGATAGAGCCAACATATAATGATGATCTTACCTTGTTTTGTTTACATTCAAATTCAAGGGTGGTTATTAGTGCTTTCATCTTGCACATCATGTTTAATGAACAGGATCACTAAATTCAGCTCATTTCGCTCATGATTAATGGTGGAATTTTGTCCCTTGAATTACAGATATCTGCAAGAGTGGATAATAGGCTCTTTCTTCCATAGCATCAAAATCCGCAAGGGCGGATTGTATGCAAGAAATTACGGTAATAACAAACTGAACTGACAGTCCATATGCACACAAGCACAACATAAACATCTTTATAAATATATGAAAAGGGATATGTTTTGACCATTTTCACCTCTTTCTTCGCCTTCTCATCCCTAGTTCTATTGGCTTGATCAACTGCTATTGCATTTTGCTCTTCAAGTTCTGCAAGCATCTTTTTCTGTAAGATATCAACATGATTTTTGTACTACATTATAATGAATATATATTGCATTAAGAGATGTTTTTCAGCCCCAAATATACTGAAAAATTGAATTTTATGGATGTTATGCCAAAATGAATATTTGGAAAGAAAAGTGATTTTCTCCTCCAGAAATCCAACCAGGGTCTCCTTGCGAATCGGGCAAGTGCACTAACCAATACACCAGCGACATACTTTTCATTTCCTTACAACATGCATAATTAGCGTGAAGTGCTGAGTGGGGACGCACTGCAGCCTCTCTTAACTGCAACAGGTGGTGTTTTGTATTACGATATAATTTTTTTGGTCCGAAATATGTAGAGAAATTGAATTTTCTAGATGTGCAGAATTTACTCACCTGCTCACTCGCTTATCCATCTACTCACTTGCTCAGTCAACAACTTCTTTACTTACTCACTTCCTTAATCTTTCTCAATTGCTCTCACTTGCTCCCCTCACCTGCTCATTCACTCATGCACTATGTCATTTTGACGGTGAATTGCTTGTCTTAAATTGCCATGTCAGTGAATTGTTGTCTGTGAATTTTACAGTGGTGAATTGTTGGTGATGAATTTTCTGCACATAAAATATTTCATGATTCATCCTTCGGGAATCACTACTCTAAGGCATTTCCAAACTTTTATGCTCACGACACCCTTCAGAATAAAACTAGAATTTTAAATATCTTGCAGCAGCACCTTGGCTCACGAGACAATAAGTAATCTCATGACACTATACACCATTTGGGATTCATTATACACTGGGTAGCATTCAGCATTCATAAAAAAAAAACACTTCCTTGGTCATGTGCCAAAGGATCAAACAAACCGCTGCACTGTGTAATAGTCACATAATTTCTCATTCCGATTTGTGGTTTATCATGACACACAACTTTCAGAAATCTCTTACAGTGATTTGTGAACCATTTCTAGAGTTTTTTTTAGTGGTTTCACACTATCCTTAGGTCAAGAGCCCCTGTTTGGAGCAGGACATTGAGATGCAAAGGAAGTGATTTCAAAAACCTGTAAAGTGTAACGTAAAGTCACAACAGAAGTAGGTCATACCCTATGTTATCTTACCTACCAGGCCAAAAAAAAAAGAAGCATGAGTCTATGCAAAATGGAACATATGGTCATCCACTGATTTGATTGTTAAGAGACCAACGCTGGTTTTTTTTGTTTTTTGTTTGATAAATTTAAGCTTTTTCTCGACTAAATTAAACATTTTGGGATTTGGTGCAATATGGGAAAGTCAAAATTATATATATGACATCCTATTGTGGAAGGGGGGGGGGGCATAATTTTTCCACACGATTTTTTTTCTTTTTTCAAGAACTTGTTTTGCCGTCAAAAGTGAGACAATCACGATAAACATTTGGGAGACACAATACAAGTATTCTTCGGGGAATAAAGTAATTCTGAAGACAACTATGCAGGGCTTACAGCGGTCTGGGTCATAACTAGAATTCAGGGTAATTTTTGTGGGGGAAGGGAGAGGCATAACCTTGCTGTCCCCTCCACTACTATACAAACTGTACACATATTTCATAAACATTTCTCTGTGGAATTTCTAACAAATTTTGTCCATGTCAGAATGTTTGTTGTGAGTGTTTGTGTGGGCCCTAACATATTCATGTTGTAGAAATTTGAAGTGTTTCATTTTCTACCACTGCCCACTTTCTGTCTTCTATATTTTCAAGTGAAAATGACAAGTGGCTGAAATCCCTTCCACTGTAAAAGTATATGACATTGCGCCTCACCATAGTTGAAGTTCTGCTGTACTCCCTTGATAACGACAGAGTATGGGGGAAAGGGAAGATGGGGGGTAATTGCCCTTCCCTAAGAAAATTGTATTGGTGGACTATATATTACGCCCCCGCCCCTTATTCACTATACACACCCTTAGTGAGACTGTATCCACCAACACCCAGGATCATTAGTAGATTCTATTCTGATAATTTGATATATTACTGTTGCGCTATTCATCTATAGAATTTTGATAATGAACAGTTTCGTCAGCTATACAAGGAAAAAGAAGAAGAAAATGAGATGAATCGAACCCTTTCTTCCTCTTTCTTGGCCAGATCATGTTCCCTGAGGAGTTTTCTCTTTTGGAATTCATACTGGGCGATCGTTTCTCGATTCAACCACTCTTTGTGCTTCCGAACTCTGATAAAAAAAAAATAACACAATATGAATGCTCCATATATTACATGCATTTCTAAGAAAAATATCATATATAATATCAGGGACAAACACCAAATAAGAAACATTTCGACGATTTTTTCATCCAGAAATGTTGTCCTCAGCTAAGGAAGACAGCAAAAGATAAAAATTTTAAAAAATGATCATCAATAAAGGAAAATTAAAACAATTTCATGGTTTAAATCTCCAGGATGATTCCGTCACACTGTTGCTGCTCAGAGAGGGAACACTTAATAGCTATCAAGGAATCAAAAATTGCCTTAAAGCATGAACGACTCTTACATTTTGTGATGTGTCCACTCATTTGTGTACTGCAGCAATCTGGTCACTGTTTCTGTCCTTCCTCTGCACCTTCGGTTTGGTCACATACAATACACTAGAACCCCACTAATTTGAAAACCTGCTTTAACCTGAACAGCTTTTTTAAATTTAAAAAAAGACGGCGTGAGCAAGAAAGTTGGAGAATCAACAATAAAACGCTTATAAATTCTGTATTGTGACATGTTACAGAAAACATATGGACAATGAATATATGATTATTCCTGATATAACAATGAATTAAATAGTTGCCTTGAAAAAATCGTTCATCTTCATTTGACGTATGCATAGCAGATGATGCAGTTCATAGCCATTGTCTCAGAAATATTATATCTGCACAGGTTGCATTATCATGCTGCCCCACGTATTCAAGGGCAGTTTTAAAAGCAACCACAGCTCTTGAACAAGTCTTTGGTGGAAGAGCATCATAATCTAATCCTGCCATTCTCAAAATTTTGTCTTCCTTGTCCTAGTGGACATGCATCTGCGGTTCACCAAAATAGTCTAACAAAGAACGGCTTCATGGTATTGAACAGGCACACATTAATAAGCTTAGCACACAGTTGCACCCATGACAATAGTTGGAGGGGGGTGCCTCAAGGATCCATAGAGCACACTTTGTGAATCGCTGATTAAACCCATTGTTTGATGATGAGCCATCGCCAGTTGAAACTCCAATGAAAAAAACTTCAACTGAAACCTTCACTGAGAATTGGAAGTGCTGAGAGCGTCATCGCAACAATAATACATACAAAGCATACATAAAAGTATTTCAAATACAACGCCGCAACAGGCAAATTGCCCAACGAGGTGACTGACTTAAGAACATCATGGATCCCCGAGCCATTTTTTGGAGGCCCTACCTACTACTGCTACACCACACATGTGTTATATAGTTTATTTAGATTAAGTCTTAGTGCATTAATTTTACCAAATTTAAATAGAGGAATGCCATGATAAGAGGGGGGAAAGAGGTGAATAACCACCCAGGTTCTTTTATAGTTTTAGAGATTATATTATTACCAAAAAGGAAAAGCTATATCAACAAATGACAGGATACAGTGAATCAAGCAAGACAACATTTCAATAATTAAGAATTTAATTAAAAAAAAATGAAACATTGGTTCTAGGGGCCGCTTATGGGACGAATAATATGAATATTACAAAGAGATATTAATTGCTGTACATGGACACACAGCGAACGGCGGCATCCCTGGGCGAAGATCCAGGATTTTGGACATTATCGTCAGATGACGGAGCCAACAAAAAGGGGGGGAGAGTATCCGAAAGATAGGTAAATTTAGAGTACTTTACCGAGCTGTCCCACGGAGGATGAAGACCTCAGCTCGTTCTCGGGTGGAATGCGAATGGTCTCAGGAAGAAGGAAGGCAGGTGTCACTCACTGGAGCGATACGGACGGATCCATGGTGGTGGCTGAGATGACAGGTCGCTCATAGATGAAGTGCCGAATTTTCCGTCTTCACTGGTGAGATCTAGATACTAGAGCTCGGCACGGGTTGTTGATCCATGCTGATGTTCCGGTGGCTGGCTGATACCGTTCGTCGGGATGTGTTGCTCTTTTCAGTCGTTTATTGGTAATGTCTGGAACTGGAGCTCGGCATCTTGGCAGGTAGTAAGGCCACGGCCCTGTCGCTGACCCATGGCGATACCGGCTTTCGCAACTTCCTCCCGGATGGCTGAGGGAGGGGAGCTTTTCTTCAGTTGTGGGCAGGAGGATTGTTCGGACTTACGGGGGAGTAGGTGGCGAGGGGGCCACGCAGCTTCAGGAGTGCACGTCCTACCTCAACATCTCTGTCCCCAAAAAAAAACGGAAGCCTCGTCTTTGTCAACTCTTCTCTGGACCTTCCACTTTCCGGCCTTCCGATTGGAGGCGGAGGGGTCACCAGATAGCCACGTCATGTCCTCTCGATGAAAGCGCGCGAAAATGGTGACTCACCCCTGGGGGGGGAGAAGAGGAGGAGGGACTAGGGAAGGGAGAGCAAGCAAAGTTTCATGTCGAAACACGATCATGATAGAAATCTGGATTTGATTTCTTGATTTTATTTGCCGCTCATGAGCATGGGGAACAGAGAAAATGTCCACAAATTAGGGATTTAACAATTTTAAAATATATAAAAATAATACAATTTTCAGCCTCGCTGAAACACAAAATAACTAGTAAGAGTAATTAGTGACTGTGTAGTGTTTGTTTTTACGTGTGGGCCACATATGAATAGGGAGTATTTACGTACGTGTGTGTGTGTATGAAGAATGATATTCACAAAAAATAATAATCACAAAAACAATAACACTACCCCTTCCATTTTTCCCATTCTTCATAACACATGCACCCCGCCCACAAACCCCCAGCGGAACCCCCAATGAATCGGTACATGCGGGAATGTGTGTGTACGTGTAGTGAAACCTGATGTGAAGTTTTTTTTTTGTTTCTCTGTAATGCTTGTTATGTGTAGTGCTGCCATCTGCCACCAGTTTTTCTAACTATGAGTGAAGTGTTATGATTGAATGATTTATCATTGTAGGACTGTTGCTCTCTGCGGCGAGACTTTTTAACGGGGAGATCGGCTCGCATTTGCGCCTTGAAGTTGGGAACCACAGAAAACCAACTTCAGCCGACCACCACTGTGGGGTTCGAACCTGGATCCTCGCATCGCGAGTCCGTCACTATAATCACTCGACCACCACAGCGGCACTCAACCACCACAGGAATATTTAAAATAAAAAGCCCTATTTGGTGCAGGAAAAAGCATTGATGGCACAAGACGTTAATTTTGGCACAGAGTTCCTACCCCTAGAAGAGGATTTTTCATGGCTGATTTTAAAAAATGTTGCCAATTGCTGTTCACGCGAGAATGAAATATCAATCTAAATTAATTCACACGAAATTGACTCACATGACATACCACGATGTGAATAACATAGTAGGAAGTTGGCAGCACAGACTTGCTCTATATTTTGTATATAATTATATGTTAGTCAAAGTTGTGACTGTGATGGCACTCATTGTGTGCAACAGTCCCATGTGTTCATACCAGGGTTGGCAAGGTTTTGGACAGTACGGTAAAAACCTCCTATTTATAACTATAAGTGAAAAACTTTGCAATTTGATAAAGAGGTAACTTCTATAATCAAATATTAAATGAATTGAAAATAATTAAAATGAATGTACACTACAATTTGAAAATATTCTTTCAAATTGATGCATAACTTGGGGGACACGAAAATAAAAAAACAATGTGTTAAAGACAGTCTTTTGATAATCAGTGTTTTTTGTATTGCTGTCCCCCATATGATAGAATTATAAATATAGCTTGAATTTATTCAGTGAAATATTAGCTCCTAGCTTTATAAGAGCAGCAATTTGAATTTAACAAAAACTTTGGGTCTTGAAGTCTTTTATCATCATATAGGCGTAATCAGTGTTTGTGAAATTGTGTTCTGTTAGTCATGAGTAGGTGCTACATAGTGGCCGCCTCATTTTCTTTATATACTTTCCTTTATTTATAATTAGGTTTTAAAAATTGAGAATGTAAAATAGAAAGATCAATAAAAAGTTTGAAAAGTCAAAATAGAACAATTTGCATCTCAAATAAACACTACGCCATTGATATATATTCACATCATTATATTGTCATCTAATAAAAAAATAATATTTATGTTGAGTTTCACAATAATGCAATGATTATAACTGTGACTATGCGTATTTGGTACCTTCAATATAACGTATTTTTTAAAGATAAATGTTTGGACAGATTCGGCAGGGTTTTGGACAAGCACTGTCCTAAATACAGTGCCTGTTTCATAATCATACATGAAAAATTAAATGTGAAGTAGAAATAACATAACGCACTAAAAAATTTAAAACAGTGTTTATTTAAACATGAGTGAGTGTTTATTAAACATTTTATATGAGTGATATTAATTTACTATCAGATTTCCAGCCTAAAACCATAAATTTGGTGAAAGAATTTACTTAGGGGGAAAAAAAAAGACACCTTTTTGAAATATTTTTGATTCCGTTTTATTTTCTGCTAGTATTTTTTTTTAATATGTTAGTATCATGAAAAAAAAAAATCCAAAAGGTTCCCATATAACATTTTGAAACTTGGATGTTTTAGACAGTTTCAGACACTTTTGGACGGTTTATCCCGCGTGTCCTGTCCAAAACCAGTTTCAGACGTCCAAAACCCCAACCCTTTCATGCCATTCCAGTCGAAATTCCGAGTTAAAATCCCAACAATTTCAACAAAATTGTGATCTCGACAAATAACAGGATGTTGTGCTGCAGAACTTACAATAAATAAGTTTTAAAATTTTAATTTTCAACATACAAGCAGCACTTATCGCTTTCAGCCTCTTGCGGGAGCAGACTACGGTAATAAATTATGATCAAATAAATTTTATTTCCAATGTATAAGCTGCAGCATCCCCCACCTCCGCTGAGAGAAATGGATATCAGGACAAAAAGAGAAAAGTGTGACTGCTTATACGTTGAAAATTAAACATTTTTAAATATATTTGGCAAGAATCCTGCACAACAACATGTTGTCTGTAAAATTCATAATTTTATAGAAATTGTTTTGTAATGTCGAGATTGTGTGCGAGAGGATTGTAACTAGTCAGGATAATGATCCAGTTTAAGTGTTCAATTAAATATTGAGAGCAGCAGATGAATTAACTGCTGAAAAGCTTTTCATACTGCAAAAAAAAAGAATATATATGAGAGAACTTACGCTTCCCGCTCCTGATATTCTTCCCAAAGCTTGACGGCCCTCTGCCTTTCTTCCTCCTTGGCTTGGAAATTTGGAGAGTTTTCCCTCTTCTCTTTCGCTGGAAATATAATACAATGAACAAGGTGAAATTTCCCCTCCAAAAACTTCAAATGATTTACTGGTAAATTCCCAATATATGGTACACTGCGATTTGGTAACTTTTTTTTCAACTGCCAACCTCGCTTTTGCGCCAGAGTTACTGCCCAAATACCCAAAAAACATGTGGAAATAAAAAAAATTACATACATTCGAATCCCTTTTTAACTAATACCGTTATAGCAAAAATCTTGTTTTAACGAATGCTTTTTAATCCTCCAGATAAGTTTACATAGAATAATGCAAAAACCAGAAATTCCATTATAACAAAGTGATTTCTTCATTGTAACAGGATTCCAATGTACATAAAATATATTAATTGTTATTTAATCAATAAACACCTGTAGGCCGTACTTCACACAGCACATACCCCCAGACCTGAAAATATCGACCCGGAACCACCACAAATGTTATGGCAAGGCGCTATGCACTAATGGTTACTGCTCGAACACCCAAAAACAATTGAAAACAAATGGAAATAAAAAATCTTTCTGATGCTGAAAAGAAAATTTTTACCAAAAATCATGGAATATAGGCAAAAGCATGTATAATATTTCAATGCTTGATTACGTGCTACAATCCTTTGATGGTATTTGTATGTGGGCACCAGTTCCCGGATCTTTGAAAGTTATGCAGTGAATTAGTGAAATGAAGGAAACCATCTTCAAGACAGGTGTATGACTTCCAGCAATCAGATACATACATACAGCACATATTTTTTTTTAGCAAGTTTCAATAGCGCAAGTTTTTCCCGGTTTGGAAACACTTCAACAAAGCATTTGTTGGTCCCTCACTCCACCCCATCAAAAACCCAATTGCTGTTCATGCATTTACCAAGGTTGTACTTTCTTTTCAAGGATTTGCTTTTGCCAATCTCGACTATTATGACAAGGCCACCAAGAACAACATTTCCATTAACTAATGCTTCCATGCATACTTCATGGCAGAAACTCAAACGGTCAGTTACCGTATTCTTCGACATTTACAGTTTTCGCATCACTAACTTCACCTGTGAATGGCAGATTGGACATTGATAATTGTTGGCTATCAGGTCCATCTTCATACAGAAGTCGATAACACTTCTCGGCCCTTAGAATTGTAGCCAGTGCAGATACATTAAGTCTATGCGATAAGTCATAACAGAGGAAAAACTAGGAAATAGCGTGAAAAAACTGCACAGAAAAAGCAAGACCAGCTTTGAGCAAAACGGATAAGCAAAACAAAATGACAACAATAAGCTGGAAAAAAAATCGGGTGCAATGGCACCATTTACAGTTTAGGACCTGGAAGAATTACATTGGTAATATATCGCTGTTTTGGTGCATACGAAAATTTGGTGGCAAAATGGTATACCATATATTGAGAATCGGCCACAATTTTTTCATATGTATAGTTACCAAGCTTTTCTCGTCTCTCTTGCTCTTGGGCCAACAGCTGGCGCTTTTTCTTGCGACGAAATTTCTTCAGCAATGCCCTGAACGCCTTGTGACTATAACACAAAAAATAAATGCCAAGCAATTAAAAAGCCAAGAAAATTAAATGCCAAGAAAATTAAACCGCAAGCTCAAACTTTCTGTAATATACACAAAAAATATCAAAACAGGGAATTAATACCTCAATTTCTTCAAACTGGTGGCAACGTTAGAAGCCATTGTGGTCATCAATAACTAATTCGTAAAAGTCGTTAACAAGCTTTCGAATTCCGACACTAAAACCAATACAATGCAAATCAGAGTTCTCTACGCCTGACATGAGCTTCACAACGGAAAAATACCCGACCGATACAATACAGCTTGACGACGGCAAAATGCCCGACCAATACTGAAGTCCTGTATGCCTGAAATAGACTTTACGATGGCAAAATACCCGACCAATACAATAGGAAATATCGTCCTGTATGCCTGAAATATGCTTTACGATGGCTAAATACACGACCAATACAATGCGAGTTTTCGTCGTCTACGCCTGTCAATGAGGTTTACAAGGGAGGAATTGCCCTAAACACTAATGTAAACAATAGAAAGATTCGGACGGCTAAGACTTTGAAATCACCTGACAATTTCATAAATGTAAAAAAACACAACTTTAAAAACAATCACCATTTTTTGCAATGAAAAGAACGTGATAATAAATATTTCGTTAATCGCGTATATATTGCAAGCAAATAATTCATTTCATTGGCTTTTATATTTGAAAATGTTGAACAGGAAAAATTAAGAAAAGAAGATTAGTCATTGTGAAGAAAGCAGGTGGCAACATTCCCGGAGTCAGCTGTTGTTGCTGCTGCTGTTGCTATTTGTTCATTTGTTGACGTCCATGTTAGTGCGCCTTCAGAATTCGACCAAAGAATTAGGTAAAAAAATTTATTAATCACCATCGATAGCGATTTCGAATTAAGATCTTGATTTCTCGACGTCGCTCAACCACGTGGCTTCCGTGGTTGATCGATTACAGAGTCTTAAAATGCACCGCGTTGAATATTTCGATCGGTTTTCTTTGTCCCGTCCTATGGAAAAGAAAAGCCAATCACGTAAAAATAAATCTCCAATTGATTTCTAATTTAAATTACAATTACGTAGCTGTAAAAAAATTGGATACCCGATCTATCTTTTCTATTGGGGATGAATCTAATTATTAAATTTTAATCCTAGACATCATAGGATGCATCCTAGGATCTCGAGATGAATCCTTTGTCTAGGAAGACGCTCTTTGTTGTTTAGAAAAGTTCAACTGAACATTTTCGTTGGACAAACGTTCGAAGGTCATGTACGTAATTGAAGTTTTTTCTCCTATTTAAAATGGTTTTAGTAGTTTTCTCGTGTAAATTCGTAATAAAATGGTAAATAAATTGAGGAAATAAAAGAGCTATTGTGTTTATTACGATATAAAAGTTTCATAAAAGTGCATTTATAAAACTTGAAAAATGCAATCAATAAGGGCATCTGTTGCATTTTCTTTGAATGTAACCGATAACCTCATTAGGCCGGTATTACACTATAAAAGTTTGATAAAATCCCTTGTATAAAACTCAAAAAATTCAACCAATAAAGTTCATAGGTTACATTCGAGCAAATGAAACTGATAATCTTATTGGTGGCATTTTACAAGTTTTATAAAATTACTTTTATAGTGTAATCCCGGCCTTAGTTAAATTTTTCAATTTTTATAAATGAACTTTTATGAAATTTTTATAGTGTAATCCTGGCCTCGGAACTCAGGTGGGAAACTTCTTGAATCTTTCAATAAACATGCTTAGGTTTGGATTACATTATAAAAGTTCAATAAAAGATCTACAAAACTAGACAAAAACAACCAATAAGCCTCTTGGTTACATTTGCTAGAGTGTAACCAATACGTTGATATAAAAGAACTTTTATAGTGTAATCCCAGCCTCAGAATCGTTTGCTGGATTTCAGTTTTATAACTTTAAAGTTACAGTTAATATGAGATTCATAAATAGTGCTGTTATTTTAACGGGTCTTTCTTTCCCCCCCCCCCCCCCCACTCTGAAATTGGAATTTCTGATAAGTCGAACCAATGATAATTCCAAGTTTTTGGTTGCACATTTGACTTATAAAGATTTGACTGTGATATAAGGTGTGGGTTTGTTTTCTCAAGGACGTGACAGCGCTATTTCTGTCAGTATTCTTTTTCGATTCGTTAAACCCTGCAGCTGGCAGTAAATCATTGCAGGATGATCCACCAGGTCTGTGATCTGTCGCTGATTGATAGGCAAAATAGACCGCAACTGCTCATTTTTTCTACTGATCAATAGTTCAATGACTTCAATGTATTTTTGAGTGCTTCGTTGTATATTATAATCGTTATGTGATTTTTTTTTCAGTAATTATTAGTATATTTTCTATTATATATAATAATAACCTGCATTGCCGAATGTATGTATGCATATAATGTTTTTTCCACGTTATTTTGCATAGATGCTCTGTTTGTTTCAAGTCGATAAAGCAGCATAGATGCCCGCCCCAATCCATCCGGAGGAATCTGTTTGCATATTTGTTTTCCCTCCATCCCTGACATTCTACTTAGATGACCCTTCAACGCACAAGCAAATTCTTTCCATTCACAATCCGTACGGGTTTCACTTGAAGTTCAGAGGTATGGAAAACATTTTTGTTTTTTTCTCTCTTGCCATTTCTCGTTTATCGAGTATACTACATGTTCCTAATTTGATTTGTACTAATGTTTCACTTTGTGGATTGCTGCCATCTCTCTTTCAGAAAGAAGAAAAAAATATACATATGTCGGATGTCTGTGTAGGGCTTGAACTATGGGGTGGGGAGCAATCAACGAAAAATTTTGAGGAGGAGGGGACGGGACAAAAAATTACCATAGGTGCCAATGCTTCCGATTTTTCAGCCTAAGTAAAATATTCCGGTCTGAAATCCAATTCTTCCAATTTTTAGTATCTTCATAGAAAAATTCCTTAAAACGTCTTCAAATTGAGCTTTGTTTAAATGGAAAATCCCTAAAGCAAATACTCTTTCAGTCCTTGTGATTTCATACTGACCCCATTTTCTCTGGAAAAATACAGGGAATCACGATTTGAAGTATGAAAATTTCGGTAGTTGTAGCCAAATATGGATACCAAAAGTAAGCAAAGTGGCTAATTATAGCTAAAAAAAAAAACGGAACAGCGAAAAATGCACTCCAGAAAAACGGTACTTGTATATGATCATTCATTGAAACTTCAAAAAAGTATCAGAGTTTTCCCTTTTATTTGTTTGACATGTTTTCTTTGGTGCGGAATGTGTCATCACGTGATAAATTACAGATGTTTCAAGTTGGTGAATTGGCATCTGAATTACCATAGTGAAATCATAGTGTTATCCCATTGAGATGTAAATGAGATTACGTCAATTACTTCATCTTAATCTTAAAAATACTTATTGGTGTTATGCGTAAGGGCGTAGTGAGGGGGGTACTTGGGTGCCTGGCCCTCCCAAAAAAAAAAAAAAAAATAGGAGAAAATGACTGAAAAAGGGGGAAAAGATGGCCAAATCTATTGTTCTATCACTTTGGTTACCCCCCCCCCCCCCTCCAATAAAATTTCTGACTACGGGCCTGTGAGACTGCCTTAATAACTCAATCTAATTAATGACTTAAGAAATGAAATATGAATATTAGTTAATTGATTGTATTTGAGTAAAGATTTACTGTCAACTTTAAAATAAAATCGAATTCAAGCCATTAAAAGAAAAACGTCAAAAATTAAGGAATCGTCAATACAAATCGGGATTAGTAAGGACATTATAGTAAAAACCAGAGTATGTTAATACACATCTTTAACACTACATAGTTCCTAGCGCCCTGGAAAGTCAGAAAATTGAGAAATGGGCAGGGGAAATGTGAAATATTTATCAAAAGTCGCAGGGAAAATCTGAGAAAAAAAATTAAAGGGGGATAAATCCACATTGGAAGTGGTGGTTTTCACTGCAGAAGATTATTCTTTTATGTCACACAGAATAGGGGTCATTTAAATATTACGTCCTATTTGGAGGAAGTATTGCATCCCTAGGGAGGTTCCTATTTGGTGACGGGGGGGGGGGGGGGATTGGATGATGCTTACGTCATCAATAAACCCTTTATGAAAATATGAAATATTCTTAATGACATCTTACTCGGTGTGCCAAAAACGAGAAAAAGCTTTCAATAGTTTTCGGGCACCTGAACTAACATTCTCCCTATTGATATGTCCACTGCAAAGCCACTTTAGTGATCTCTAAATTTTTTGCAGATCCAAGTGATGTGGGAATGTGTTGGGGCCACTCAAGTGCTGTGGAACTGTACCACATGTCACTCAACAAATTGCTTAAATGTACCACGGATCACTTAAGTGTTCTGGAATTGTGTCAATGGTCACTTAAGTGATCTTTGAATGTGCCACATGCCTACTTGAGTGATCTGAAAATGTGCCGCTTAATTCATTTTCACAAAATTTGGTTTGGGGCAGGCTACATCAGTTAACCCCCAGGGCCACATTTGGTTCACGAGCCAAGGGTTTATCATATATGGCTGAGAGGATAGGTCGCAATGAATTTCTTAAAAAGAAATTTTTTGAGTTCTTCAAATAGCATTGAAATTAACAGAAATTGATTATAATAACATATAAAGGTAAATAAAAATATTTTTAAAAATATATTTTTTGCACTAAAAAATAAATTTTGGGAGGGGTTCTTGTGCCCGCACCCGCATAAGTCTGATCCCACCAATGTGCATTAGGAGGCAGAGCTGATGATAAAATTTTGTTGACAAGTGGGGGGGGACGAGGACAAAAATACTTGTTAACAGTGGTTACATCCAGGAGGGGGAGAACCAATGTTGGTTAACCTTTTACCGGCCGAATTCAGATTCCAAGTGATTTTCATTATTTTTTTTGTTAATTTCTCCTTCTGATTTTTTAGTTAAGAGATATCAATCGAGAAATTGAAGAAAAAAAATTTCCCTATGCGTTTTCTTGAATGTTCCCAATTGGGAACATTGGCCGGATCTGACTAAACATAATTTTCGCAGTGAAGCCATCTTACAGGATGATGCAAAATTCGTCATCATTTAATAAATTTATTTTAAAAATTAAAGAATATACATATATAATTTTAAAAATGATGGAAATAAATTTCTCTCGAGTACACTCAAAAGGCATGCATATCTGGATTATAATAAAGAGCTTATGATGAGCTGATATGCTGGTCTAAAATTCACAAAAGAATACATACATACGGATTTAGGTTTTTGTATGGATCCCTTGGTAAGTTAAAAGATATTATTTAAAAATATAAAGAGAGAGAAAATATTATTTACAACTCTGGTACCTAAAGGCACAGGCTCCGATGACTGCTTACTAGCATATACTTCCATTTTATATGGGAAACCACATTGTTTGAGTAAATCATCCAAATTTTAAATCCAAAGCGAATCGGTTTTCCCCATATAAACATCTTACTTGAACGATGAGCGTAATACGGTACTATTGATTCATCGATGCTCAGTTTATCATGGAACAACCCAAACCGAATGTGTGTGAATTTTTCATTTAATTCATCATAGATAGCCAACTTATCACCGGGTTGTAACAAAGAGTTATCCATCAAATGGAAGTTATTTTTTATGTCTCTAAAGTTATTTCTCGGCATAACAGTGGGGACAATCGGTACTGCTGTGTCTACTGAAAGTACCCCAGTAATCATTTTCACTCGGTATTCTGTGATACCCACTTAGCAAAACCAATCCAAAAAACTTTGCGATTTTTTCCACTCAATTTTCAAATTCGATCCATGTTGTGCGACATAAATATTTGTCATCTCAGCCAAGTAACTGAGGTACTCTTGCGGTAAAAATTTGAAAAAAAATATCAATCGAGTCGGCTTGCACTTAGCTCAGGAAACTTATTACTGATTGCTCCAGTAGGTTCACTTATATTTTTGTCGAATGCAGTACTTTTTTTTCCACTTCGGTTGCATGAATTTTAGTCTTTTGGCACTTGACACATGTTTCTTATTTTTTGACTGGGTAAATATCTGATCTTTGAAAGGCAATTTTGATGTAGAAGGCATGTTGATAGGATCTACAAATTCACCCACAAATGAACTACGTGGTGATTTTAAAACACAGATATCCGCAAACATCTGCAGGAACGACCGGGCCAAGCATGTTGTCATCGATATCTTCCTCATCTGTAGCCCGCTCATTTTCATCAGGCAGTAGCTGGCACATTTCGAATTCTTCATCAGAGAGATGTGATATATCAGAATCTCTCAAACTCAGTCTAATAAGCTACTAGTATAACAAAAAAGATGGGAAAAAGAAGTGTAGAAAGTCACAAGACCAGATATCAACTGAGAACTGAAAGACCAACGTACCAACAAAATTACTCAAAACGTAGAGGTAAGGTTGAAGGGGGGGGGGGGCAAAGTCAGTCACAGAAAAAAGGGGGTGCTGCATGTAAACATCGGAATGTGAAATTTGATACTTTTCCTTCCTTTTGAGATACACCAGAGAGAAGGAAAAAGCAATAAATTGTTTTTTCGGAATGCCACTCCCCTGCATTGCACTTTAGATTAGTCAGTAGTGGCCAATGTTCCCAATTGGGAACAATCGTAGGAAAAGTTCCCTGGAATTCAAACAATTTTTTTTTTCTCTCATTGAGCATTTCTTATCATTCTTGGCATTATTCTACAATTAAAAAAAAATTGAGATGCATGTATGTTTACAAAAACTATTTTAATAATTAAAACATAAACTTACAGATAATTTCCCTTGAAAATGGGTGATTTTAGAATAATAAATTGATATGATAAGAGAAGAATCGAATAACTTTTGTCTTTTCTAAATTAAGTTCAGAACCTTATATGTTCAGGGAAAAAAAATCAGCTATTTTCGTTAAAGAGAAATATTTTTTTTGAATTAATCAAAAGTATGTTCCCAATTGGGAACATTGGCCGTTAAAAGGTTAAGGTAGCTAAACATATTTTCTTAGTAAAAACTTTTGTCACCTGCCATGCCCTTGCCTAACTCATCAGCAGCTCCCCAGAATAGTTTGGTGCATAGTTTCCCAATCTTTTTTTGTCCCATCACCCCCCTTCAGAATTTTTTTTCTCCCACATTGCTTCCAAGGCAATCTAACCCATAGGATTCTTTCTGTGTTATGCCCATAGCTTCTACCACCCCCTGGAACATTCTATGCCCCCCCCCCCCCCCAGGGCATTAAGGCCCACATTGGGAATCACTGGTTTAGTAGATAGTTTCACTTATAAAATAGCCACTTCAAAGTGTAAATAGGCAAACAAATCAATATTTCCAGCTTGCAGGGATGTTGACAAAGGTTGGCCATGCCCCTGGGAGTGGTGAAGCACACTTTGAAAAACACTGATATGTTATTCCTCTTTACCTTATTCCTGATAAGGTTATTTCCTCTTTCTGGGAGAGAGAGAGAGAGAGAGAAAGAAAAAACCTTCTCAATTTTCAACCACATGTTTTGTGCTGGCATGTTTTTCTATAACAAACTTTATACCCACTGAAGAAGGCCCCTTTCACACAAGCTGGTTTCCTCTAGAGGGAAAGATGGAAGGGTTTTTTTTTTTCAATGGGTGGGGAGAGGTCAACTGAAGAAAGAATAGGGCCCTTTCACAAAGGATGGAGGGTGGACCAATGGATCCAGCCAAATAACTAACAAAAGAGAACCACTGGAGAGCAAACCAGGACAGCATCTCTTTCCATGGGGGTGAAACCAGTGTGTGTGTGTGAAAGGGGCATGTAACCTTCAAACAGCTGCTTGCTGTTATTTTAACCTTCAAAGTTGGACTGTCACTTGTATTATATTATACTGTGCTCAAAAGGCCAGCTGGATTTTGCCCCAGATCCCCCTTCTGAGAGAAAGTTTGGTATGTACATGAGCAAAATATATCATATCAGTTGAAAGGAAAGGGTGGGATTTTACACACTGAGAACCAATGTTGGTCAAAGGAGCTGAACATGCTTTCTGAGTAAATGGATGAAGGAGGGGAAGGGGGTGTTTCTAAGGGGAAGACACCCTTTCTGTTGTTGAAACCAAAGATAATTCCATCTCTTCTGAAAAAATATTTTAAGGTGTGGATACCATCTTATAACTATACCTTATACTTACACACTATATAAACACCCTCTGGAGAGGTTCTAATCTGTTCTTGGGTACATGAACTTCCTTTGTGTTGTTCCTTGACAAAACTGGGTCTGGTTGGAAGGGCTCAGAAAAGGATTAGTTCTATGTTCACAAGCACCTTACAAATTACTGAACAACCAATTGCAAATACTTACATTATGGCCCCTACACATACTAATACAAGGCCACAACAAGCAAAATGCGCAGTGAGGGGGCTGAGAAAAAGATGCCCATAACAAATATGGATGTCATATATTTCTGAAATACAGCAACCTCCAATTAAAAATGCAATTATAACATGTTCAGTTAATGACTAAACAGTTCAGTGCATCCACATCATTCAGTTATACTTGTGCAGGTGAAGTATCTGAAACCGGTTCTAGGTGATCTGAGGGGGATAATTTAGTCTTCAGTGATCTTTCTATGATTTTGGATTTTTTCATATGAACGCTCTAAAGTTCAAAATTTGCTAACAGATAATGCTATGGCATGATGATGCATTTACGGTGGTTGTATGACACTAAAACTTGATAATTAAAAAAAAAAAAAATGAAATCTGAACTAAACTCTGAAGTGTCTTAGGGCCGTATTCACAGACATGGTTTAAACCTGTAGTTACAATTTTTGGATAAGAGATCAACATAGATTGGTTAAAACCCAGAATTTAACCAATCCGTGTCGATCTCTTATCAAAAAATTGTGACTATAGCTTAAACCATGTCGGTGAATACCACCCTAAATTGCTCATTAACATGTTCTTTTATGTATAATGTTGAAGTATATTCCGGATTCCAAGGATAATCTGGATAAGTAAATTCATTAAAGTTGAAAAAAAACTTTGTAAACTCGTATCCGTGATTATCTACATATTGAGAGAGAGAAATCTAAAGTCAGATAAGTGTATTCATCTGGAGTTAATAAAATGTTTCTCCGAAATCTTCAAGCACATTGTAAATAAAACCCGCTAAGAGTAGATATTGAATCTATCTATTCATTTACTTATCTGTAAGCCTACACAACACGCATTGGAAGTGCCATTCTTTTATCAGTTGATTTGAGACTTGTCAGCAGAGAAGAGTAAAAAAAATCGTAAGTGCTTTTTAAGGTATATATTGGTGCACTGATTCTACATCTTTTTCCGGCCGTGGCCCAAAATTATAGTTAATGAAGTAAATCGGTTTCTTAACCTTTTGTGTTTCACTGACTCTTTATGGCAATAAAATAAAATATTAAAGGTGTTGGTACAACACCGTTAATAATATAAGAAGACCCCGCTAATAATATTCAGTATATAGACTATGTAAAAACAATGAGCTAATTGTTTTTTACATCCTACGTCGTGGGGCCCCTGGAATCTTTCCAAGGACTCCTGGTTAAGAACCCCTTCTATAACTAATCAATAAACAATAATTGTCATAGTATATTATTTGAATATAGAGTTTATGTGCATAGTTTTTAGAAAATTTATTGAAAATAAAATGATTTGGGAATTTGAACAACGGTGAATTTTTCTGAAATTTAATTTCAATTTCTTTATTTGATATCAGACCTGCCAACTCTCCGGATTTTTCATCCTTCCTCCCGCTCTCCAGATTTGTTAAAATTTCTCAGGATTTTTTGCAGAAAATTAGATTTTACGCAAGCTTTCACGTTATCGTAATGGCAATGACTGCCGTTGTTGTTAGGGAAAACACCCATAGAGGACTGCTGTGGTCATTTCCATCGAGTAGCCGTAAAAAAGTCTTGGTGACCACATTTAAGCAGCTGGCAAAGATGTGGCTTTGTTTATGTAGCGTTTATCGTTAATCATTTATCAGGGGTATGACCTTGGTTGCCGAAATTCCTGTATAATCCTTATTGTATTCCATTAATAGCCGTGCAGTGAGCACAAGTTTTTCGTCAGCAGCTTTGTATTTTGAAGTTTTTTAAATTGTTTCCTCCGATTAAATATGTCTTCAGAAGGAAAATATTAAACTTTAATCTATATAAAAAGCTTTTAAGAGTTCATATACCCAAGATTATCAATCACTGATAGCATCCATGAAAGGAAACACTTATGTTTTATGAACAGCATTTGTAGATTTGATTTCTCTATTCTGCTTGGAAAGACTGACATGGAATTATATTCTTCTGCTCGGGGCAATGCAGAACTTGCCTTGGGGAGGGGGAATGGAACTTTTTCTTGATTGATTAAAAAAAAATTGAATTTTTTTTTCCATTGAGTCTATGAATGCCTGGGGACCCCCTCCCCAGGAGAATCTCCGGCTCCGGATGGATTCCAAAAGTTGGCGCGTCTCCCCAAAGAATTTTTAGCACTGTTCTGCGACGAGCCCTTGGCTGACTGGAAATGTTCTGCGGTAAAAATCCCCATACGTGTAATAGTGTTTTTGCACTTTTTCTTAAAATTCTTCCAAATTGTTCTGCAGTAGCGCTAATTGTTCGGCGACGTAGGTCACAGATTTTGGTACATTCTGCTTTGGGGGTGCGTCTGAAATACAATATTGTGAAAATTACAATATTATACTCAATGGCGCCTATGCATGCTCAGTTATACTAGCACAGGTTAGACCTGTGCAGTTATGCCAAATGAAGAAACCATTCCCTCCATGTTGTCTGTGCAGGTGAACTGATGTCCCCTACACAGTCTTAGTCATACTTGTCAGGTATAACTGAGTAAGCGAATGTAGGAGCGTTTACATTACATGATGGGCTCACTATGCGCCTTCACCTTCTTCCTTTTTTCCCTCCCTCTGTTTAGTTGGCCATTCAAATATGTCAACATGGGTAGGGACCTTCTACTTGTGGGTGTTAAAGTGGCTACACACGCTCAGGTATACCTGTCAGGTAAATCTGAACTTGTGTGCAGCTGTCATCTGGTATACCTGTTTAGTTTTTTTTCCTTTTGTACTGATAACAACGGTAACTGATTGAATTTTATTAACTTGTTGGACACGGGTTGTCTTTTGAAGTTTTTTTTTTAAGTTAAAAAAATGTTTCGACTTTTTCTGCACAATTATATACAGTTTAAAAATTGAGTAAGTTTTGGAAATATTTTGACCGTTGTTTGAATTCGCAAATTTTCTTTCTAAAATATCTATTTTCAATATTCTCGCCAAAATGATAAAATTTTTTACATAGCTGTGTTTAGAATATTAATGGTGGCATTTGTATATTATTTCACTATGTTATACCATGTCCCTTATTTTATTGACACAAAAGATCCATAAAAAATAAAAGATTAATCCCTGATTTATTTTAATAATTTCAATTCACCGGGCCATAGTCTCAAATAGAGTTGTGAGGTGAGAATGTTCTAAGAATATTCTCCTGGATGTAAAAACTGGAGAATAATCAATAATATTCATTTTTCGTTTAAATAATTTAAATTTGTTTGCTAATTTTGTTTATATTGTGAAATATAAATCAGTTTTCATTGCCTGAAACATTTACGACAAAACAATTTTTGGTATAATCACCTTCAATGACAACTTTTAGTTCGAGAATATTCTCCGGGTCATGATGAGAGGTTTTAAAAGTTTGGTTATAAAGATTTTAGAAACCTTTATATTGAAACTTCAGAAATAAGTTGAAAGCAAAGCGTAAAAGTCAAAATTGATTGACAAAGGAAGCTATTCTTATATAATCACCTTCATTCTAAGAAGATACAGAATCATTGTTTTCTTCAATGCACATAAACTTAAATTCTGTATCACTCACATTTCTTTAAAAGTTGTGAATTCAGCCCGGTTGGTTTAATTATCTTGCTTTCAAACTTCAATATTGTGGTCTACAAACTTCAATATTCCTGTCTTCTTGATGGGAAGGGAGACGGGGACAGAGAATATTCTTTGGAACAATTCTCTCATAGGACTATTATCATAAATTTCAAGAGAATATTCTTATCGAAAATAATAATTATTCTCAAGTTATTTATCAATATTATTTTTTATAACACATGTGATGACATACATTCTTGATAATACTCTCTGGAAAGATTTCGGTAACTGAAGAATATTCTCATCGAGGAGAATATTCTCTGGAAGGACTATTATTAATAACTTCAGAATAATTCTTATTATTTTCTATGAGAATATTCCCCAGTAATTTATGAAAGTAGTCCTTCCAGAGAATATTTTCAAGGACATTATATGTAACTATATATTATAAATAAGAGGAGAATATTCTCATCAAGAACTTATAAGAATATTCTCAAGTTATTTATAGTAGTAATCCTACCAGAGAATATTCTATGAAAGATTGTTCTCAAGAATTTTACACCTCTACTCTCAAAAAGGTTGAGAACCAGTGCTCTGAAATGCGCCTATAACAGGGTTGGGTTTTTGACATGACAAGCATCAAAACTGGTTTAAACTGTCGAAAATCTAAATGAATGCTTTTTGATAATGTTTTGAACACAATAGGCATATAACATGATGAAAAACTTACTTTTTTGCATAAACATTAATTTATTACAATAATTAAAACAAAATATTAATTATACTTTGCAATTTTGAATTTTTCAACATAACAGTTTAGAACATACAAAATATAATTTTATGGTTTATTTATCTAAGCTACTCATTACCTGTGTTTAATTTGGTAAATAGAATAAAGCTGCTTATTCAAAATATGTATGATAAATATCATTGTCAATGTTGTCAAATCGTTTTTTTAACCTGATAGATATGTTAAATAACAAAACGCTTACTTTCAGGTGGATTAAAGTGTATTATATTTTGAATTGTAATTACTGAAAAAAATATCTATTTTGATATTTTAAATTTTCTAATCTACCCAAAATTTTGTTCCATATAAAAATTCTCACGCATCATCTGTTAATACACTAATTAAACTCATATTTTCACACAAAAATTTCTTATCTCTGGTTGTATAAATTCAGACTTTTAAAGAGTATTTTCTACCAAAGCAGAACTGACAGGATTTGATACTCAAAGCATTTGTTTTGCACATTTGAATACAGCTTCAGTTGGAAAACCATTGCATTATAAAAATGCTAGTAAGTATGCCATATAGTGCAAAAGTAAGAATAACTAAGTTTGAGTTACAGGAGTAAGCTTGAGTTACTTAAGCATCATGTACAAGCTAGCATTGCCAAGTTAAATGGCATTTTTGTCTTAGAATTTTGTATTTTGATCACTAGATAAATTTCAATATTATGCATAATAAGAGTATTGTTTTAAGTATCAGTGATATATAGATATATGTAGATAATTTAATAATAACAGAAATGAACATTACATATATGATGTAATAAACTTTTTTAAACACTTATATGTTGTAAAAACAGTACATCAGATGGTTTATATCAATGCACATATACAGTCAAACCTCGTTAGTGCGTCACCCGGTTAACACGTCACTCCGCTTACCGGATCACTTTTTGGAAGTCCCAATTATCCTCATGCAGCAATTGGCACAGCTATGGCTTACTCCGTTTAACGAGTCACTCCGCTTATCAAGTCATAAGTTCAAGAACCATCTTGAATCAGAGAATGTCAAATCCCTCCAGTTTCCCCTTAAGTGTTTATACTGCACTTTATTCAAATTGTATATTTTATAAGAAAAAAAAACATATTTTGCAAAATAATTCTGTAGAGAGTAGAAAATTATTTTACAATCATAAGAACAATCATATTAAATATTTATTCTTTGTATAACATAGTCACTTTAAACATTACATGCAATTAATGTGTGTATTTCCAATGGGAATTTTTATATTGAAAACAATATTTGAGGTTTTCGAGGGAAGGTTTTGACATGACAGTTTAAATCGTCAAAATTTTGCCAACCCTGGCCTATAATAATAATGAAAGAATGTCTTTTACTCTTCTCTGCTGACAACAACTCTCAGATCAACTGATAAAATTTTTTTGTTTAGTTTCAACACGTGTTTTGTACGTTTCTGGCAAGTAAATGAATAGGAAGGTTTCAGTATCTACAGTACTTAGGAGGGGGGGGGGTGTTATTTACAATGTGTTAGAAGATTTCTGAAATGGTTTATCTACTACAGTGGTACAAACACCTATCTGACCTCCTCTTTCTTTCTCACAGATGCTCACCGATAATTATGCACAAAACTTATTCCAATTTAAAAAGAATTCTTATCCAGATTATTCTTGGAAATTTACTTCCAACTCTTCACATAAAACAAACATGTTGAGGAGCAGTCGAAACAGTTTACTACTGGTTCATTTAGTTTGTTCGACTCATACAGATAAGTTGAAAATGACAAGCAATCTTCGACAAGAACACTACAAATGTTTGGAGGAATTTATTGACATTTATAGGAGTGAGAAATGCTTGTGGCAATTGAGAAGTCAAAGGACTTTCAAAACAGAAATAAAACGGAAGCAAAGTTACAACAAGCTAGTCAGTAATCTAGCCAGTTGCCTACAGCAGCGGTTCTCAACCTTTTTTGACTTTGAAAGTATATACTGAGAAGGGCAGAGCCCTGTTTGACTCGAGGAGCCTTTTTTTTCATATAATGTTTATGGCGGACCCCTTTGGACCTTTTTTTTTTATCTTTCAAATTTACTGATTTATTTTATTTCCCTTGAGTCGCCGCGGAGCCCTTAAGAAATGCACACTGAGCTCCAAGAGCTCTGCGGAGCACCGGTTGAGAACCACTGCCCTACAGCATCATCTGTGGGAGTGATTTTTTCAAAAAATGTGAACTTGTAATGTTAAGAAGATTGCTGAAGATGTTCGACTCCCCATCCCCTAGAACCAGTTCCAGAAACTTGGCCTGTTAGGTGTACCTGAATTGTCTGAATGCATCAAACTGTTCAGGTATACCTGAATTAGAGATGCCACTGGACTTTAATTTACTTGAGGATAAAAACATTTGAAAAATCTGTGTCCTTTTTGAGTGAAAGTGGGTCTCTTTCAAAAAAAATTTATCTTGAAGAAAAATTATGCGCCCCCCCCCCCCCATAATTCACTGGTATCTCTATGGATTTTCTTCCAGTATGCCCCAGGTCTTTGATCGCCTGCTTGTATTTCTTCATTGAGACTGAGTGGTGGGTCATGTTCTGGGTAAGAGAAGGTATTTGTGAATCAAGTAATTCATTTTTAAAAACATGTTCTATCCCAAGGTTCATTTACTTTTATTGTCTACTAGTAGGAAAAACTTGCAAAGAAGCTCATTAGCACTGAGAATTTAACCTATGAAATTCCGCACATGTAATAAATCAAAAACAAATATACTGTTGATCTTGCTTATAACATTTCTCCCATTTAGAATGTTTTCCATTTAGTACAACTTATTTTCGTGGTCCTAACAATAAGTAATTCTTATTGAGATTTCCTGTTTAAAGTGTTTTCCTATTTATAAAGTTTTTTATGACGGTTTTTGAAAAATGTTATAAGCAGGATCCACTTTAATTAACAGTTGAAGGCACACATTTATATATTTACTAATAATCAATGTATAAATTCCCTTCTGATTGATTTTACATTTCATTAAAACTATCTTAGCATTTTCAATATCTTCTGATCAAATTTAAAGCAAATTAGATTCTCTCAGAATCGACTACTATTATTTGACGAGCCTAATTAATATCTCCGTGCCATCTCGCGAGCGACGGATTCATAGTTCCCGAAATGTC
Organism: Pholcus phalangioides; assembly: GCF_987345545.1. NCBI lineage: Eukaryota > Metazoa > Arthropoda > Arachnida > Araneae > Pholcidae > Pholcus > Pholcus phalangioides. The sequence goes on along the minus strand of NW_028301617.1, from coordinate 4,153,084 downwards.
TTTTATTTACCTCGTGCGCGCAAGAACATTTTAAATGCTTCACCAATTTTGCGAGCATGCAAGCATTATAATACGGGTGAATTCCCTGATATATTTCACAGGGATTCCATGTTCTACTAGGTAATATATGAATTTGTATATATTTTATGTTTTCTCATCTATTTTGGTTGTTTTGTCTTCCTCATATTGAATTCACGTTTGCTTCCGTTGCGCATATATATTTTTGTATTATACATTTGTTGATTTTTTTCTTTAACGTGTAAATTATTATTATTTGCTTTTCTATTGATTTTCATTACTTTTCCCATCTCTGTAATTGGGCTCAGCCTGTTGAGGTATGTAAATAAATAAATAAACTTCTCATTCCCTATTCATACTTTGGTTTTTTCCTGGTAAAATGATTTTATTTTCTTTCCCTGATGGTCCACCATCCTGATCTGTCGCCATTTAACTGCCACATATTTTAACACCTGAATATGGTAGCTATGTCAGATTTGTGTTGGAGAAACTTAACAGTGTACTTATGTGTGAGTGCCCAGCATTCGGAGTGTTTTGTGTTCAGTAGGTGGTGTCATCTATCTAGTGCCGTAACTAGATACTTTCTCAAACGGGGCAAGTACACATTTTGGCACACCCATGTAATGTAGAAGGAGCAGTTATAATGGGTGAATTTGGTGCTCCCCTCTAGTCCAGCCAGAGCCCAGGACACTAGGCCTGCCTGCCCCTCCCAGTTGCGGTCCTGCATCTATTCTCCAAACTGGTAATGCGTGCATTTGAAGTTCAATGTATGCATATTTGTGTGATCGCCGTGGCAACCAAAAGTTTTTTCAAAGGAATAGCCAACTCAAAATTTGAAATTTTTAGAAAATCACATTTTTAGCCGATTAGCATTGCGCAATCGCAAGTTCCAAACACGGATTTTCACGGACTACCGCATGGGTAGCAGCTAGGTGACAAAACTGTGGATATTCAAGGTCGAGTTTTTACAGATTCGGTTTTTTTTTCCACGATCTCGGGAAGGTTTTACAATTTGAACGGGCGTTCCAAACCTTTACGATTAAAAAAAACCAATATTGTAGGAACAAGACGAATTTACGCCGCATAAACGCGGTCTTTGAATGCCGGCCGATAGCCGCGAAAGTACCGTAATTTCCCGTATATAACTGGAAGGGAGAAAATCTGCAGGGTAATAAAAATTCGAAATTTGAAACTTCTGTACATGGGCCCCCCTAATTCAGGGAAGCAACCCTCATCTTATTCTTCACGTATATCAATACCGTAATCTACAAAGTACATAGTAAAACCAGTTTTTCAAGGTCGCGTGATCATGATACGCGGTAAAAAGAAAAAAAAAAGGGAAAAAAGTTGGAGGGGTTTTCTCTCTACTTTTTTCTTCTACTTTTTTTCTAGAGCTAGGAAAGAACGCGTCCCGGAGGACACGTGAACATTTTTACGCGATTTTCCGAAATTCCGGGTATTTGACGCATTATAACGCTTCAATTTGAGAAGGATTTGTGCACTACATGTGAAGACTCCTACAAACACTCGGGCAGAGATGCCATTGACGCGTTATCAATGGCATCTCGGCCTGAGTGTTTGTAGGAGTCTTCACATGTAGTGCACAAACCCTTCTCAAACATGGATTGAAAGCAGTTGGATGGGGTTTAAAGAGCTTCAGCTCTCCAGATTTAGGCGGTAGACTCCAGATTTTTCATTCTTCCTCCCACTCTTTGGAATTATTGGAAATTTATCCCAATTTTAGTGGAAAAGTTGTGAGCGTTAACTGCAGGTAGGTAATTTTTATCATATGCTTTGAGGGTGAAAATTAAACTGAGAGCAAGTTGCCAGACAATCGCAGATGGCAAAAATCATGCAGCACTTCACAGTCTTGTGGTTTTTCTCTTACAAAACTTGTTCCTCAGTAAAAAATAACACTTGTCTGGAAATTTATGTGTTCCATCAACTTTGGCAAATAGTGATGAATGTGCTTGTTTCGCAACGACCTAAAAACTGATTTCTTTGCCCGTAATGTTTCAAAAATCAGTTTGCAGGCTCATGTAAATTTGTGGTAGCAAGTATGGATTCTGTGATTGTGCCATAGAATACTGCAGCTACAGTTATCTATGGGAGCTCTACACTGTCGCTATTGTATGCTGAAGGTGTGGTATAAAGCTGTTGTGATGTGGTTACTTTGAAAATAAAATGTGGATATATATACATATATCCTCTACCTTTTTTTAATTGTATCATTATCAAACGAAGTATTACAGTGAAGATAGATTTCTGTTGCGTCTTGTTTTAATTGCTATAGGCTGCATAGCAATATTCACCTTTTGCATTTTTTTTCCAGTTCTATGTACAGACACTAACAAATATACAGTATCTGAATCGCAAGGATATATCAAGCCTCTCAATGCTCAAGATCTGTAAGTTAAGCGCTCTTTTGTTCAGTATTCATTTTGTGATTGTTCTCATTGTGAACTTTTTTAGCTTAGTTTATATGGGAAGTAAATTTAGTTTTTATGATTTCTCTTTGAGAATCGTCAAAATGAAAATGCATTAATTTCTAAGATATTTGCAGAGCTGTCAAGGCCATAGCAAGGGGGACTTGGGGGTCTGACACCAAAAGTACAGGGATGTCCTGTTCGCCCTCATATTGGTTTTTTCTTGCTCATAAACCGTGGTAAAAGCACAAAATTATATTTACGTAATTTTTAAAGGAAATTACAGGATTTTTTTTCTTCGTAAAAATGATACAGGATTTTCACTTTCTGAAGGCTGGCAAGTCGAAAATTAACATTTTGTTCTCTAGAGATTTGTTATGATCCCATAAAAACCAAGATGGTAAACAATTTTGGTATGCTGTATTCGATGGCGATACAGTCAAACTGGCGTTGTAACAAAATTCATGGGATCAAAAATTTTATTAGCCATAAGGCCTATTTGATCTAATAAGATATATATTCATCTTATATATGAGAAGCAGGGAAATGTTTTCATTTGTTCTATCTGCAGTTAAGCCACATTCCCTATGAGTGGCATTCAGGAGGAGGGGTGTGAAAGGGATAGAACAATATATTTTGCCATCTTATCCCTATTCATCAGCCATTTTCTCACATTTGTGGGAAAGGGAGCGCTGCCCCCCCCCCCCCCATGTGTGCTACAGCTTCGGACTGATGCCTCACAGTTGATCTTCTGGGAATGAAATAGTTATCAAATAAATGCCTTGCCAATTTTGAGTTTGACAATTGAAAAATGGTTTACAGTTTTTCCATTTAAGGAAATAGACTTTTTTTCGGTATTATGCCGAGGTGAACTCTGAAAGAAAAGTCATCTAGTCTCTGCCAGAAATTGTGCAACCGGTGCTCCTTGTGCACGCCCCAGGGGATCCACAGCTGCTCAAGGAAAATGTTACAGTAAAATAACAAATGAATAAACAGTAAATTTGAAAAAAAATTAGAAAAATTTTAAATAATATTGATAAATCAGTAACTTTGAATAAATAAAAAATAGTCCTATGGGGGGTCCACCATAGAAATTGTAGACCAGAAAGGGCTCTGCAAGTCAAAAAAGGTTGAGAACTGCTGCTTTAGAGTATGTAATGATAATTTAATTCATGTCTGAATATATCCAAAGTAATTTCATCACAAAATGACCCCTATTCATCAGTGACCACCTCTACTATCAATTAATTGAATTTATTGCTGTTCCATTTCATTTTAGGACAAAATCGATGTGTATTTTTCTGATTTGTTTGTACTAAAATATATTTTTTCTTCTTCTGTGATTAAAGAGTTGTTCGCCACAAAGCAGTGCTGCCTGAAAACATAGGTGTAGCAGATACAATTCGTGTTCAGTTGTTCACTTCCACACAATCTAGGCTTCTTGGAATGAAAGAGATAAATGTCACCTTGCAAGCGAATAGACCTGAACCATCAGTAGCTTCGTTCGCTTCTGCAGCAGCTGCTTCGGTTGATGCTGAGAGGTTCCAGCAGCTTAATTCAGAGGCGTCCTTGTCTGGTTATTCGAGGCAGAGACCCATTGTGAGACAAGAAGAACGTGAGTATAGAACTTTGGCCTTTTTTGACAAAAAATCGTTTTTTAGATCTGTATCTGACTTGACAATTTTTCATAGCTCTATCGAACATGGAAAGCCAATGCCAATCAACCATATAAAATGGGCTAACATAGTATGGTGTCTTAACCTTTGAAGCAGCATTGGCAAAGTTCTTGCCTCTTTGAAAGCCTCTTATTTTAGCATTGGCAAGCCAAGATATTTTGTAAGGTTGGCTTTTCCAGTGGAACACTTTTTCTATCTATCCTGTAGTTTACACATGCTAAAAATCGGAAGAAAGCTTACTTTATTAAAGTGAGATGGCTGTGTCATTTTGAAAGTGTGTAGTGATTTTGTGCCACTAAAAACTGAATTTTATTTTCAATCATTTTAATTGTGCAAGCAGCTTGAATATTGAACAAATTTTGATTATGCATACTTGTACAAGTCGTGCATGTGTGAGTGTGTAACTGAATGTATGTACTTGGGCTTGACAAATTGAAAATATATTTAGGCGCCATCCGATTTCTTAGGAACCAAGCATGGTATTTTGCTCAAAAAAACCTGTCCTAAATAATGTATTTTTTTACTTTTCACATGTTAAAATATGTAGCGTAATAATATCAAAAAAATTTGTGTCACCCTTAGACTCTAATTTAGAAATTGACTACAATTTAGCAACCACATTTAGAAAATTTTAGGCAGCAACACCAATATTCTAGTCACCATGATGACCTGACACTTGGGATTTGTCCAGCCCTGTACCATGCAAGTAGCTTTCACCAGTTTTCACTCTTCAGTGAGCTCTACTTGGTGTTGGTGTTTTTTATTAACATTTTTCTGTCTTTATGTTGGCATCTTTCTTCTATATACAAAGACAAAAGTAGCCAAATTGAGCTCATTGTCTGAGCTAGACTTATTCCAAGTATAAACTGGCTTTTTGCAAGCATACTTTTATCGTGTGGTGTCAAAAAGGAAATTTTGCATGCTGCTTGTCAAGCTTGCAGTTACTTAGTTACACAGGGCATTTTAGCTCAATGGGCTTTTTACAATAATATCTTGGATCCCATCTAAGCAGCAAACATTCATTACTCACAATAAAATATGATAAATTAAAATAATATAATACTTATGATTGTACAAAGCCACATTAGTCCTCTTTTGAATGGTACCAAACATGCAGGGATCGTAAAATAATACAATGGATAATGAATTAAGATATGTAGTTGGCCGCGGCGATGTATGTCTCTTGATGTTGAGGGATTAAATGTCTCTCTCACCATTCCCAGATCACTAAAGTGACCCGTGCCACATTTACAGATCATTGTGTCCACAGCATATCTACAGATCACTTCAGTATCTTGGTGGTGCTGCTCCGGATCACTTGGTTGATTAAGTGGTCCACGATATGTTTTGAAATCAATTAATTCGCCTCACATTCTCAGTGACAGCGACACACATTAAGTGTCATCTACTTTAATTATTTTTTTAATATTAAACTTCTACTTTTTTTAGGACCTTCATCGAGTCTGGCCCATATAATGGTATCTGTGGTAGTTGCCATCTCATGTATAATAGTCCTCAGTTTGCCATCGGAAGAAGAGATCAATGAGCATCTGCCTTTTTATCTGCACTTGAGCCAACATGTCAGACTAATTGCGGCTTATATCTTAGGTGAGTTGATTCCAGATTAATTTTTTTAACATCTACAATAAATGTTTCGACGGTACAACCCCTAGGATATCTCAAGATGATAACATTTTTCAGCACAGTTCAAGTTAATACGTGTCCAGCCCTGCCAGAAACAAAACGAGTCGTTATTCAATTAATCGTTACATAATTAAACTACGAAAGTTTCAGCCGACAGCAGAGGATTGGTAAAAAATACTAATCATTAATCAAACGAATTAATTTGGAAGGGAAAAAGTGATCGCTCTGCAGGCAGCAGAAGTATTTATACAGCTGGTTGATAAAGATATTTTTGGACAGACTGTTCAACTCAGGGCTCGGCACGGGTCACTTTTTCCCCTAAAAGTCACTTTTTTAGAAGCTGGTCACTTTTATTACCTATTTTCGGGCCCAGGTCACTTTTTCCACTTTTTTTAGCAAAAAAACCTCGGTCTCGCGCGCTTTTCGGGTGTCAGTGTTTTTCTTTTCTTCAAGGACGAACTTTACCGGTTCAAGGTCGCTAATTTTCTCCCTCCCTTCATTGAACTACGATCGTACAAGGAACCCATATATATATATATATGAAGGCGTCTTTATCTTCCCGGGAGCATACCGTGTGACGTCAGCATAACTTGATTTCAAGGCGCTTGGAAAGAAAGCTCCTTATAGTTAAGAGTCGTCATTTTATGGAAAAGCCGATCGGAAAAAAATAGCGTATTTACAACAAAGAATTTTTCCCCTCCTCTACTACCATTCTTTCTTATTTCCCCACTCGTTCTTTCATTTTCATCTTATTTTAAAATTGATCCTTTATTTTATTAGTTTTAAAAAGTTTGTCCTAAGGGCCGAATTCCTTTCTTGGAGCATCGAGCAAGTTACATTTGTTGTTTGTTCTATCGTTACTTTTATTAATTTTTTTTAACATTTGAAATGACGATTTAAAGGCTCATTTACATTGAGCGAGTTTATAAAGAGAGCCCGTGCAGAAATTAACTTACGCGCAGCGGGAGAATACCAAAGCGCGCATATTAAAGATGCATACTATTAATACGTATTAAGCGTATTATTAGTACGCTTTGGAGAATACTCTTGTAGCTGGCCAACGTTAAAGAAGCTCGCAAGTATTTTGAATTTACTTAGAATTAAAAAAAAAATCATCCGACTGAAAATCGCGATCTATCTAGAAATAAAATTCGTACTATTTTTCTAACTGGATTTAAATCTCAGCAAGAAACCGTAGCCCCAGATATGATCGAAAGGAGAACTGTTTATAAGATCACAGAATCCTGCAATTCAACGTTTATGGAAGGATGACGTCACTCTCTGCTACCATACGATGGTTTTTAACAACTGGCTGTTGCGAAGATATATTTTGGAAAGAGAGAAAATTCAACTGCCCCTGCTGGGAATCGAACCCACGTCCTTTCACTTTCCGGTTGAATTTTCTCTTTCCAAAATATATCTTCGCAACAGCCAGTTATTAAAAACCTTCGTGTGGTAGCGGAGAGTGACGTCATCCTTCCATAAGTCTCCATCTAGTGGCAGCGTCAGCAGTTGTGAGCTTGGCCTGAGTCTGGTCTGGCCGTCCATGTACGGTCCTTTTCAGTGTACACGAGCTCCAAGGAAAGATTGAGAGATTCGTTGCCTCTGTAGTCTAGTGCGTTCACCCGGAAAGTGAAAGGACGTGGGTTCGATTCCCCGCAGGGGCAGTTGAATTTTCTCTCTTTCCAAAATATATCTTCGCAACAGCCAGTTGTTAAAAACCTTCGGATTCAACGTTTATTTAACCAAATCAGATGAAAATTGGTCATCAGGCTGATGAAAACTCAGTTAACGTGCATGCGAGCCGTACATAGAGGTGGATTTAACGGTGGGCACAGCGACCGCGCCTTTGGCCCCTACTTTATACTTTTTTCATAATTTAAGGGGCGTAATATTAATTTTTTTTTATGCCCGGGGCCGTCAACAACTGACCTTTATCCGCTTCTGGCCGTAACTTAATTTAGAGCATCTTCACGATGCTGATTGTTGACTTAATATCGACATATTGCGCTCCATTCTCGGTGTTGTGTAAAAAAAATCCCCTTTTCAGACCTCGGAAGTTATTACAACGTTTTTGTCTCGAGTCGCTGTTATGACCGCAATAGGAAAGGGCGGGGTCTGGTTCCACGGGTGTTGAACGAGGAAGGGTGCCGAGTTTACTCTTTTTTCCGTTATTAAAAATGGATACCGGCCCCGGGCGATAGTAAATTTTCGTTCGTACTTGCGGCCCGGGTTGCTACATACCGTGATCAAATCCAAAACTAGGGGGGGGGGGGGCAATGCCTCGAATGGAATTTTTGATGGAATGGTATATTTAAGAAAAGGAAATAAATTCCTTTGCAAAATTATCGAATTTCACAGTCAAGGGGCAGTAAAATTACATTTCCTCTCCAGAAAAAATATCGTATTACGGCCATGGTAAATCGGGTGCCCCGGGTGGGGGCGAATTCACTGCTTTTGTTCTTTGAAAATTACGGGAGGAGTCCGAGCTAACGTGGCGACTTTTTTTCGCGCTAAAATAAGTAGCCCTGACAGCAGCATCCATAAACTCTATCAACCGCATTTATAAACCCCGTATGTCGTTGATTCGATTTTTGTGTTCATTTTATCCTAATTTTCCGTATTTCCCGATATATTTCTATCGATTTTCGCATATTGCCGCATATTTGGTTGATTCATGTTATAAATTATATATTTTTTTGTAATTTTATGTGCCCTTTGTCAGCCATCTTGAATTGATCGCCGCAAAACGGCGATTGGTTGGCGAGGAAAAAAGTCGCCACGTTGGTGCTTACAAGGTTCATGGGAAATTTACCGGGGAAGACCGCGGAGTCTTTTTCTGTTAAAAATTACGGGGGGGGGGGGCAAAATTATATTGTTTCTGGGTAAAGTAGTAAATGTTTTTTTTGCAAGGGTGTATGTTGTGTGTAAAAAAAAAGGAAAATATATATTTAAAAATTTTTCTCTCAAAAACCAAACAATTTCAAAACTGATTTGTTTTCTCCCTCACCCAAGGGCAGTATTATTTTGGAGCCTCCTCCGCCTGTAAAAGAGTAGACCCACCCACCCTTCCCAGTCCTCCAGCCATAGGTGCAGATAGACTTGAAGGTCTTAGAGATGCGGCAGATGACAATTGATATACATCATTAGGCTCTGCCATTGACGTTGGGGGGGGGGATGGATTGCCCTCCCTCAACGTATAAGGGGCCGTTCAAGTATTACGTAAGCAAATTTTTAGCCATTTTTGACCCCCCCCCCCTTGTCAGCAAAATTTCGTCATCAGCTCTGCCCCTCTGAATCCTAACTCATATTTTCATAAAGGGTGGTTGATGACGTAAGCATTATCGAAACCCCCCCTGTCATCAAAAGTCAGCAAGTCAGAAACACCCCCCTCCATCGATGATGACGTAATACTTGAACGGCCCCTAACAATTAAAATAATTTAGTTAATTTAAATAATTTATTTAATTCAGTAGTTTAAGTAATATTTTAATTTAATAATTTAAAATAATATTGTTAAAAATGTAATTTTAGTTTTTTTTTTAAAATCAATCATTATAGTAAATTTCTTAAAATTTGTTGGAAGATGTTATACAAACCTAATTATGTAAATCAATTTGTACTTAGTTAAAAAAAAGAGTTTGAGTACATTTTGTATACTGTCATTCATAGCATAACATAATGAAAAATCCACTAGAATGTAGATGGGACAAATTCTCTCATCAAATTTTGTGTTATTTCATTTTTTTTTCCTTCTTTGAATGTGAAAATTTTTTCCCGTTTTGAAGTTTTTCCTGCTTAAATTGATTTTAAGATGGGTTGTGGATAGCAATATGGGGCCATTCAAGTATTACATAAGCAAATTTTTAGTCATTTTCGACCCCCCCCCCCCCCCCGTCAGCAAATCGGAAACCCCCTTCCCCCCATCTATGTGATGACGTAATACTTGAACGGCCCCTATGGGGGGGGGGAAAGGCATTACTACTGTTACTTAGAAAGGATGTAATGTTACTCTCTCACACATAGTTGTTGATAAATTTGATAAGTTATTCAAAACTTTTCTGGTTAGCAGAATGCATTCGAGTTTGATTTATTTCACACTGCTATATGTAAAAAAAGCAATTTCGATGAGCTCCATTGAAATACAAAGTTTAGTGAAAACTAAATTCATTCAATTTGGTAATAATCAAAATTCATTGCCCATTTGGTCTCTTTCTAAAATTATTTTGGTCACTATTGGGTCACTTTTCAAACATTTTGGTCACTATTTGGTCACTTTTTTAAATATTTTGGTCACTATTTTCACTAGTTTTGAGGCCATGATCCGTGCTGAGCCCTGTACAACTTGAACCTTCCATCTTTATATGAAAAGAATGGTGCGATGCCCAGAATTCTCTCACATAATTACATGTCACAAACATGTTTACAACAAAATTATTTTGGAATGACAATGGGAATAACATCAAACGGAGAAATCAATCAGGTTTACCTAATGAATCATTAGATCTATTACATTATGAAAATATTGTCAACAAATGAATGAATCTCAGGTGAAGGTCTGGGGCCAACCACCCAGAGAACAAGTGAAAATAATTATGTAATTCAATGAAATTATTCATAGTATAATGTTTATGATCTGCTGCAATTGAATTAATGCCAATCTTTGGACCCACACTTTGGTCTGTATCCTCTAAAATCTCTATTCCCCTCAACGGAGCTCCTAAATTCATGCGCTTCCCAGGCTTCCTTTTTTTCCCCACTATAGTGTGTCTAAAAGAACTTGTTACCAAACAGTTTTAAGAATTTGGAAGCTTTTTTACCGAGAAACTTAGACACCATCCGTAGGGAAATGCTCATCACAGTTTGAAAACCCTTGATATAGATTATAATACTAATTATAATCTTTAAATTGATTGATGCATTTATTGCAATCAATTGATGTGATTATCCAGAAATTTTGATTGATGATGAATGATTGGGGGGGGGGGGTTTTTTGCATATTTCATTGTGCTAATAAATTTTTCATGAACTGAAGTTCCATCTTTTATTTCAGGTTGTGTGACAACGCTTTTCTTAAGGTCATGACACATCATAAACGTCTAATGAATTTCTTATGAGAGGAAAAACAAAGAGAAATAAACGAAAGGCGCATTCAGACTATTAAAAAAAAAATTGTGATGCGACTATGTATAGTTGGTGAATAAAAGTGTGTATATGGAACAGGGTTGTCAGATTCGCTGCCCGGGTAGATATCCATTTTTCCCGGGGCTGGGTTTTCTTTAGCCTAAAAAATCCAGGTTTTCTTGGGCAAAATAGGTTTTTCCAAAAAAAAAAAAAAAAAAATTAATTTGAGGTTCATTTAATTAGAAAATAGCATCTCACATGTCAAAAATATCTACTCAAGTGAAGGATTTCAATTAATTTTTTGAAAGCAGAAATGGAATAGCAAAACATTTGTTTATATGTGCAAGCATACGTTTACACACACGATTACTGCAACTATATTTTGAAATGTAAAAATTTAGATATATGAGATTGGATTACTCATTTTGAGACAGTCCGAATTTTTTTAATCTCTAGATGATAATAACTGTTTAATATTGGAGAAACGTCAAGTTGATACTCAAATTCTCAGGATGCCCCCTCTGATCTAAGAGAATCTTATTGATTATAATGAGCCTTAATTTTTTCTAAATTTAAAGTTAAAAAAAAAGTTATAACCATTTACTAGTATATTCAAGATTCTGTTACGAGAGGGACCATTTCATTTATAGTTCGGAGAACAGGTAAAATTCCATTTCTGTTTCACCCTTTCTGATTTTTAAACTAAAAGTAACGATCACTGCAAAAATTATTGTAATTCCATTGAGATGTGCAAAATTAAATTAGAATGAATTCCCTAATTTTTTTTTTTTAACATCAAGAATAATTTGAAGAATTGCTTTAGTCTCTAACAGGGACAATCTTTACCACATTTGTATTTGTTTTTCATGCACATTATTGTAATAAAACTTAATAGTTTTGATTATTTATTAATGATTTCATATTAGAGAAAAACAATTCTGATTAATTTGATTAACATAATACAAACTGTCTCCTGCTTTTTCCATTTCATATACTTGAAGCTTGAATAGAATGACTTGCTGTTCAGTTTGCATGTAAATATATATGAAAACACTTCATGCCAAACAATATAGATGTAGACAATAATGTCCTCTCTAATTGTTAATGCAAGATTTTTGGAAGACCGGTTATATCTGGAAATGGTGATGATTTCGGAAAGAAATTCACCTCTGCCTACATGGGGCCTGAATGCCAGACGAATGCTCTACCCTAACCTATGGAAAGAGTATTTCTTCCTTGGAACATATGTATATGTTGAATGGCTCTGTGCAATGAACTGTGGTGGCAATCAACTGATAGCTCATAAATGAATTTGTCATTTACAAGCTATCAGTTGATTGCTGACACTGTCCATTGCATGGAGCCATTCAAAATATATGTTCCAGGGAAGAAATATTGTTCCCGTAGCTTAGGGTAGAGCTCTCATCTGGCAAATGAGACCGAGGTTTATATATATAACCCCGCAGGAGGAAATGAATTTTCTTCCAAAATCATCACCATCACCAAATATACCCATTCTTCCGAAAATAGCATAGGCTTACTCAATTTTATTCATCAAATCATTTTAATTCATGCTAGACTTTTTATATTCAGACACAATAAGGAATGTGAACATATATATGTTAGTGTAAATGTGTGACAAATCTGTTATACATACTTACCACAATCGTCTTGGTAAGTTTGACAAATTTATCATTTTTAATGATGATAATGCACAATACCCAAGTGTCGTTGGTAAATTTGATAAATACTTGCAATTTATCACCTTTAGCTTTGATTATGCATAATTGCAGAATTTGGTATACATGAAAAAAAAAAATTTAAATGAGTCTAGTATGTGTGATATAGTTGAATCCTGATGTAATGTTAACAAATTTTATATTGCCCAATATAATGATACAACATCAGGGGTCTGGCCAGCCAAAATTAGGGTCTGTTTTCCAGACACTTCACAAAATACATATTAATGAAACCATAAATTTGGCATTTAATTTCTTTTGCAATAAATTAACTAGATTAATTTATTGCTTTGCTTCCTGCATAATTACTTATTTTTCACAAAAATAAGGAAAAAAATTCACAAAACAGGACCCTACAAAAAAGTCTGGACAGACCTCTGAATACATGTATGAATTATCATGTACAGTATATCATATAGTATGAGTAATTATGTAAAGTATATTGTAGTACGATATTTATAGTGTATATCATATAGTATGATTTGTCATGTTTACCAATGATGTGATGCTTCAGTATTATGCATAATCACCAGTTAGAGTGATCAATTTAGGGAACTTTATCAAACTTACTAAAATGCTTGGCAAGTATGCATAAAACAACCACATTTACTGTATTATGTACACTTATGCCAGATAATTTTTAACTAGATAATAAAGAAATTTAATTTTGCCCAAAAAAACCCGGGTATTTTACAACCCTGATGTGGAAGTGTTTTGCTGTACAGATCATGAAACCAATAACGATTGATTCGTTTTAAAAGACTCGTCTATCATGTATTTTGTGTGTTGTCAGGTTTTATAATTATATATATATATAAAGAAAAAAAATGGTTTTTATTTTTACGTGTGTATGTGATGAAGATTTTGCTGCTCTTGCGTGTAATGTTTGTCTGTTATCGTATTTTAGAAATTATTTTGTCAAGCCAGGTCAGTTTTTTGCAAAAAACAAATTAAGATTATATAAATATATACCTGTATATACGATACTGCACCCTCAATAGCAGCATATTATTGCTTGCACGAATTTCGACTAAAGACGGAAGCAAGTAATTTAAGGTATAAAGAAATTGCTTTCAGTAAAGTTAAAATATTAAATGTTATTAAACTATATGATTACAGTAATATAATAAAAAAGATATTGTTTTCTTTATGAAGGTTTTCGATTATTTATCTCATTATCGGTATATTACTATTATTTTTTTAATTTCACACTTATCTCCTTGGAGGGATCCCCTATTTACATCGTATTCAGGGATCCTACTTTTCCTCACCAAATCACATCAAGAAAATTTGTGTAATTTTATTCGAGAAGGGAATCATCTATGTATCGCCAAATAATACAAATGTGGTAAAATGTGATTAATAATTCTGCCAAAGGAGAAATGGTATAGTTTTTCAGGTTATTTTGGGGGTGTGTGTGGACCGTTTGGTTGATTAATTTTTCTTTTGCTTGGTTTGAGGGTTCAACAAGTAGAGCAGTCATTAAAAACTTCACCTGCTTGGTTGGAAAAAAAAAAATTTGAATTTAACTACTTCATGGTCTTGGACAGTAACTAACATTCATCGTTCAAAATTATGGTGCCTATTTTGTGTATAGGTGAAACAACAGTTTGCATAGCAAAGCAGTTGGATACATAGGCCTTTTCTAGGTTTGACGATTCTGATGCAACCCAGTAGCATTCAATTGTATTTTTAGAGCATGCAGAGGATAAAATGAAACTAGTTTAGGGATTACTTTGAACCTTCTTTATCAACACTATAGATTACAGCGCTCACAAACTGATTCATACTTTTGGTCTGTATTTTTTGAAAAACCTTTATTTTTCAAATAAATGGATTCAAATTTCAACAATTTTTTTTCTTTGGATATAAAAAGGATTTCCGGGGGGGGGGGGGGATGTTTGATGGCTGTACTTTAATCTCTTTATTATGTATAACCTTTCACATTCAAAGCTTGCCTAAAATCTGAGTCCCTAATTCAAGGGTGGGCACACCCACAAAATTAAAACAGTAAGTTCAATCTATACAAAATTATGTCTGCATACTCCTCTAAGCCTGAATATACCGCCTACAAATTTTCTTTGTGAAATTCCAACTTTAAAGGGTAGTGTGCCAGAAAGGGTTAAAAAGCGATAGATACCGCAGTAAAACTATCCAGTTCATCTTGACTTTAGATTGGGCCTTGTAATTTGCATATTTTGCACTGTGATTTTGGAAGTAGTCTCGAAAGCACCATTCTTATTAAAAAAATACACGTCTTCATAATTTGCTGTGTGCATTGTCAGAGGTGGAAGACTCCAGAAAATGTGATATTTGGAGAGAAAAAAATTGTTTATGTGCGTGCATTTTTTGATTATGGTACGATTATATATATTGTCTAAAGAGTTTACACCCCCCCCCCTTCTACTAATTTTTCAATTCTTCAATTTTTTTTTAATCTTTTGAGTTGGAGCCCTGTATTTTTCTGTTTAGTGTATGTTCCTTATACAGACTCCACTATCTGATCCAGTTCAAAAACAATAATACATTAATTAATTACAATATTAGTGTTCCTACCTACTATTTTGACATGCCAGAACTGTGTCCATTCCAGCAGTATTTGATAATTTACTTTTCTTGGTTTGAATTAACACACAGTGTGCAAAGTTATTTTTCACATGTGGTACTGAGACACATTCAAAAATGCTTCAAATTGCCTTGCTTATGTGTCTTTAGGTCTGTGAACCATTATGATAAAGAGGTGTATGACATACTCTAAACATGCAACAGAAAAATTGTCTTCACATTCTTTTTCGAAACTTCCAGAGATTTCTTTCCAACATCATTTATAAGAGTGATCGAACAATTTGCATTTGTGATTCATTCACCTCAGTTTATTCCCAGATGGTCGGCTGCACTAAGGTGGTGTGAAATATTTTAACTATGAAATTTCATTGAATGGGGTAATTAGGATGCAATTTTTGAGTAGTGTCACAGCACTTTTGTGTGTATTAAAATTGCGTTACAGTCAAGTAGGAGTAGGCTTGTCACAAATTTAAAGTTTGGGAGTCAGAGTTTTCTCTCCCCTGTATGATTTAATGAATATACCTAGCACAATGTGAATTTGATCACTATGAAGGTTCAAATGACAGCTAATTTGACTGAATCTCATTTAGACGACAGAGTGATGACAGTTGTCTTGAGAAATTTTTGAAACTCCTGTTGTTCAGGAAACTCATTTTATGTTCTGTCAGTTTCTGCATTTCATCATAATGCTGTATTCTAGCTTATCAAGGGATCCGATTCCAGTTCATCCAACCATCTGAACATTAACTTAACAAAATAACAGTTCCACGAATGAAATTTTTGATCTCTTTATTAAAAAAACTACAAATCACAATTCCGCGAAAAGGAAAACACAATAAAGATCACAGTAGTTTGAAGAAAAAACAAAATTTGATGGTACATGATGTATCAATGAATTGGGGAAAAAAAGGTGATTGATTTCCCCTAAAATTAAAGGCACATTTAAAATGGAATTTGAATTCAAGTGCCGACCTACACTTTTCGATTTTGCGTGTGCTAGAAATCAATTTTCCATTGAAGTTTGTGTGTCGTGGTTATATTTAGCATATTTCAAAATAGATGGATAAAATGGGGAAACTCGTGCATGATGAGGCGATTATGAGAATGATTTCATGCTGATTTTTTTATGGATGGATTTGTGACGCAGACATTGTTCGTTCTGAAGTAAGTCGCGGCTAAAGTCCCATGAATGTGGTGTTAATTGCAATGCCAGGAAAACCCACAGAATCATCAGCTCTATCTCTGTCTCTGTCTAGCACAATCATGTATATGTTACTGTCAAAGCCCGAAGTGCAGCCGATTCGAGACAGGGCCGGACACTTCGCGAATCGGCCAAGAGTTTTGGTAAAGTCCGAATTGCAGAAATGATTCAGACTTTGGCCGACCATTTCGCGAAGTGGTCGGAGACCCCTGTCAAAGCTCAAAGTGCTGATGTAAGACGGCCCGGTACGAGCCAAATCCATTTCGTTTGATCGCCAACGTTTGATGCATGTCTATATATAGTACCTGTATTGGATTAGCTTCATAATGATGAGGGAAAAAACTATAAAAACAATTATATAAACATATAAGTAGTTTTTTCTGCCAAATTTTGGACAGAAAAAATTATTACTGCGGCTTGATGCGTTGCCATGACTAACGTGGACATAATCATGAAAAAACCTTGACGATGATCCCGAATGTCTTGTTATCGGACTTTGGCCGGCCTGTTCGCGAAGTGGCCGTTGATCCCTGGGCAAAGTCCTGCAATCCGCGAATTGGCCAAATTCGGGCTTTGGCAGTAATATATATATATATATATCAGTTCTCCAAAGAGATGAATGACCAATCATAGAGGGAGGAGATCACGCTAACACTATCTCCAATCCACACTTTCAAAAATCCATTGCTGTTTCCGACTGCCACTACATTTCTGAAGAGTAAGTCCGTCTGGCATCTCTTTCGATGGAAGATCTAGGCACAGTTTCGATTTTACGTGAACCAGTGTCCTTTGCTGAAATTTGAAATGAAAACGTATTAGTCCAATTCAAATACATTGATTCCTGTAAAAATATAAAGCATCTGTGTTATGACCTAAGTATATGATTGTTGATCTGTTTCAGCAATTATGTACTCACGGTTTTATCATATTGCCATTGCTGTCTGTACAAGCCACTGCAAGCCAGCATCACGACATACGTGTCTTCAACTCCTTCTGGTGAATCTAGACAAACTGCTTCATCAGACATCAGTTGACCTTTCTCGGTGAACACGAACAGCTACGAAGTGAAACAATAGCAAAATGATCCACAAATTTAACTGTGTGGAATAAAACACAATTTTACATGCAATATATTTTACCCAACAAATAACCTAAGGCAGGCGCCTTCTATCCGTTGTTCGCCAGCACTTGAGATCAACGCTTCGATTAAATACCTTGTATGAATTGCGTTCTGGGATTGAAATCTCATCCTGATTTCATACATTCGTATGTCGAATTTGCCGAAAAGGGTGCTCTTCTTTTGATGATGGATACAGGCAGTGCTCGCGACTAGAAAAAGGTTGAAGACCTCTGATCTAAGGTATAAATTTAATAATCTAGAAAAAACTTTTTTTTAGGGACGGGGAGTGCTTCGTTAAAATAGGGTAACCCTAACACAACCAGGCTCTGTCACCTTAAGTGATTTTTTATCCCAAAGGAGTTGCCACCCCCCCCCCCCCAGTTAATAAACTTTACCCAATCGTGGTAAGGAATTTATGATTTTTTTTAATATTAATGTATCGAATTTGTAAACTTCCAAGGAAAAGAATTTGGTAATTTCTGAAGAAGTCGCTGAAAGCCATAACAGACACAACAGATACACAAGCGGTGATTCCCTTGAAACAGAAAATTACCTATTAGTTATGTTCTTTCAGTCTCAACTCCCCCACTCTATAATATTTCGGAGATTCAAGGATGTAAGACCCGCAGCCAGAAATTTCGTTCGGAGGGGAAACCAAACCAGACTTCTGTCTAAATCGAATTCTAAAGTGTCATTCTTTTTTCAAAAAAATGGAAAAAACAGCCGAACGCAAGCACATTAAAATTTCTAAGAAATATGTAAAATAAGTGTAAATTTTTCTATTAGGCCATCAATCAGTTGAGGGCCCCGGTTGCCCCCAGCCTACTTATGGGCCTGATTCTACGAAAAATAGCTTCAGCATCACTGAATGAGTCATCTGCGATTTTCAAAGTTATCAGTACGAATCAATCAGCGGATCAATCCTTATTTTCACCTGTCGTCTGCTTTTTCAGAGGGCGATATTTGTTTTGGGCGACTCCTTATGCCCCGACAGAATAACTGAGCTTTAAATCCAGTTCAGTTTGTGGGCTTTGCTCGTAGGGAGCTGAAATGAATGAAAACTCACCTGTCGTCTGCTTTCTTAGAGGCTTTTTGTTTTTGGCGACTCCTTATACAACGAGAAAAAGAACTGAACTTGTATTCCAGTTCAGTTTGTGGGCTTTGCTAGCAAGGAACGGGAATGAACGAGAGTTGACCTTGTGTCGTCTGCTTGTCCGTAGGGTCTTTGTTTTAGGCTTCTCCTTGCGTGCCGGCAGAAGAACTGAACTTGACATCCAGCTCAGTTTGAGGGTTCCACTCATAAGCCGGGTTTTCCTAGGAATAGGTTTGTTGCGCAGCGTGAACCGAATTAGACTATTTCGCGCCGACAGAAACGTATTACATAATCACGCTACGCGTTTGTGTTTTCCTAGCGAGGCGCATCACATCAGGGCGGCTATATAAAGTATATGGCTTTGGCATCAGCTACTCTGTCGTCTGCATGCTCCGGTTTGAAGGGAAGGAAAAGAAAACACACAAGAGTGAAGAGAATATCGGCAAAACCGCGGCGCACGACGCATTTGACTCCTCTAGTCAGCCAATAACGCCCAACGTAAAGCGCTGTCGTGAGCCGTATTGCGCTCTGTAGGAAAACAGTCATGCTGCTTTTCTTACTGGTGAGTGGACGGCGTGTCGCGCTAAGCGAATCACGTTGCGCGCGGCACAGGAAACCTGCTCCTAGGAAAACCCGGCTATAGGGAACTAAACTGAATGAAAATTCATCTGTCGTCTGCTTCTTCAGAGGGTTTTGTTTTGGACAACTCGTTTTGCCGACGAAAGAACTGAACTTCTCCTCCAGTTCAAGTTGTTGCTTCTGCTCGTAGGGAACTGGATTGAATGAATGTTCCCGTGTGTCGTCTGGTTTTTCGGAGGGTTTTTGTCTTGGGCAACTTATGTGCTGACAGAAGAACTGAGCTTCTCATGCAGTTCGGTTTGTAGGCTTCGTTCGTAGGGAAGTGAACTGAATGAAAAATTCAACTCTCTTGACCAGAACAATTTAAAAATAATATATATATTGTTCTTTTAATATATTTTTATGCCTTAAAATTTCCCACAGCACTGAATATTAATGCTCCCCCAAAATTTTTCGAATAAAAATATGGTTCCTCCCCCCACAGCCGGGCCCCCTAGACCGAGACATTATGTGAGTTCAAGGTCAGATTTCTCACTTGCCCAATAAATTTATTGTGTGAAAAGGCAAAAAACGATGAGAATCGTGCTGGGCCTCATGGCTGGAACCCTGTCAGCTATTGTAATTTATCATTTATACATTGTGGTACGTCGCGTATTCCACTTTATCTTCTACTATGGTGTATCACGTATTGTGGTACACTGCCTTTGTTTTGTTGAATCGTGCGTGTTGTGGTGCACCGCACATTGTCGTGCATCGAGTATTGTGAAGCAATATTCATTGTAGTGTATTGCGTATAGTGGTCTCCATTGCCTATTAAGATGCATCGTGTGTTGCAATAGTATACTGCTCATTGTGGTGCATCGCATATTGCAGAAAACTGTCACTTGTGCATCGCATATTGCAGAAAACTGTTAATTGTGACGCATACTGTGATGTGTAGTGTTTCATGGTGTACACACTGCGCATTGGGATATTTTACGAATTGTTGTGTGCCGCCTTTAACGGTGTACGGCTTATTGAGGTACATTGTTGTGCATCATGTATTGTTTGTGTGTGTCGGGGGTTGTGGTGCACGGTGCATTACCGCGGCACCGTGGTGTATTGCTTGTTGTGTATTTATGTTCACCGTGTGAACGCTGTACTGCGTATTGGAATGTATTTTGTATTTTGGTGCACTGTCGTGCCTCGCGTACTGTAATGTATCACGTGTTGTGGTACATCCCGTATTGTTGCTTCATCACCTGTAGTGGTGCATCGCGGATTCCGCTTTATCATCTACTATGGTGTATCACGTATTGTGGTACACTGCCTTTTTTTTTTGTTGAATCGCGTGTTGTGGCGCACCGCGCATTGTCATGCATCGAGTATTGTGAAGTAATCCATTGTGCTGTATTGTGATGCATCACGTTGCAATAATATTGAAATCATTGTGAATGCATCGCATATTGCAGAAAAACTGCCAATTATGGGTGCACGGGATGGTGGGATTGCAACGGCCAGTGCAGCCTAGACAGAGGCATGGCCCTGGAACTTCGATTTCAGGGGGGATGGTGTCATTGCTTCGATGCGTGATTTTGACAACTTTTTTTTACAGGCGATTACGTTTCTTTCCATAAAATCGCGTGAAGGCAAAGAATGAAACGGTGTAATTGCTCACCTGCCTTGGGTATACTTCGAAGACACAGGTGCTCAACTGCATTTTTCCGGTCGGTGATTGTCCCGCAGCCTTGTTCGTCACCTTCTGGAAGCACTTGCCACTCTTCTTGTTTCTTATCTGCAAGGTTTTTCATTTGAAAAGGGTTAAACTAGATGGGAAATGAAGAGCATAAACTTTTATTTCTTAGAAAAAAATTTAATCTTACTATTAGGGACACTAGAAGTCGAAAAAGATTTGGGGGATCATTGATAAATTTAGAAAATGCCGAACTATCACCGACGTGATTTTAGCACATTGTCTCGAAGGACCCTGTTGTCTCGGAAAAAGAAAAATTCCAACTGGTGGCCCGGCCAGACGAGTCCCCCCACCCACACCAATCAAGGATCTCAATCAATATGGCATGATACAGAAAATCAAAGAGAGATATGAGTTATATATGTTACTGCCGAAAGCACGGCCAATTAACGAGGGGTCGACCACTTCGTGAATTGGCCAAGAGTTTTGGCCCTAGTCGAATTGCAGAAATGATTGGGAATATGGCCGGCCACTTCGTGAATTGACCAAGAGTTTTGGTCAAATTCGGAATTGCAGAAATGATTCGGACTTTGGCCAGCCATTTCGCGAAGTGGCCGGAGATCCTTGGCCAAAGCTCGGTGTGCTGATGTACGATGGCCAACGTGCGATAAATGTCTATTTGGATTAGCTCCACGTCACTAGAGGGAAAAAAATTGAAATCTGAGAGGAAAAAAATATAAAATAAATAATTTTATACAAACATAGTTTTTCTGCCACATTTTGGAGAGAAGAATAACGATTACCGCATCGTGATTGCGGTTTGATTGGTTGCCATAACTAACGTGGACGTAATTATCACGAAAAAATACGACAACTTGACGATGATCCCGAATCGTGTCTTTTGTTATCGGACTTTGGCGAGGGATCACGGGATACTTGGTGAACTGGCCGGGTCAATATTTATCAGAATTGGCCGATTCGGGGAGTGGCCGGCCCCATCGTGAATTGGCCAATTTTGGGCTCTGACAGCAACATATTACCCAGTTTTTTGTTAAACAAATCCTAAAAAAATAGACGAGCCGCATGAAGTACAGGGTGGTTATAAAAAAAAAGCTGACACTACTCAGACGTACGTAGCACCCGCTGTGGTAGACATATTTCAATGAACTTGATATACATATACGCAGGGCCGTAGCTTTCCTTCTCAGGGCCCCGAGGCCGGCATTTTCTTGGGGAGCCCCCTTAAAAAGGACATATTATGCAAAATATGAGTAAATGTTTTTGTGAGGGGGGGCCCCATTCGGCTTGGGGGCACTGTCCCGGTTGTCACAGCCTAGTTACGGTCCTGTATATACGTTATTTAGAATATGGGGAAAACCACTTTTTCACCTGGTGATGAAAGATTGAACTTTTTTTTATTGAATCTTTCTTCCCCCATATATGGACCATATGGTAAGTTAGCAAAAACTGTTACTTCCTACTCATATGAGGTCCCAGAACACCATGTTGCCCGGGTACTTCTGATGTCGAGACGGCCCTGCGTATAGCCTCTTCCCGTCCCACAAGAAGAAAGCTCATTGAACTCCCCAGGTCATGAGGGACTATTTATCTTTCAGGCTCGTTGGATCATCCCGTATGTTACAGGCCAAACCAACTTATCCCTCATTTAATTCGCCTCTTGGGAAGGATAATCACCCCCCCCCCCCTGGAAATTTCCATAAATTTTTTGTGTGTGTTCATTTTTAATTTAGTAGAAACTAAATTAAATTCAGTAAGTAAAAAGATCTTGCTCCTGAATGAGGA
The DNA here is from genome assembly GCF_987345545.1 of Pholcus phalangioides. NCBI lineage: Eukaryota > Metazoa > Arthropoda > Arachnida > Araneae > Pholcidae > Pholcus > Pholcus phalangioides. The sequence continues at coordinate 4,130,424 of NW_028301617.1, read as the reverse complement.
GGGGCCCCGAATAAGATTGGGGGGGGGGCGAGGGAATGTACGGGCTAAAAAAGGGTCAAGAAACACTGATTTGCATCACCTTGCCAAAAAAGCGTTTGTCCGTGGGCATGAAGTGTTCGGGCCAAACGTTGTCCAGGTACCACTGGAACTTATGGCACTTGAGTTGTCGCCTCAGGAGCATCCTTGAACCCACGTCGATGTCCTTCTCCAACTTCGCCGCCTCTGAAATAATAATACAAGCGCCAATTATTGTTTGCGACGTCATAAATAGACGACCACGTGACTGACAGTGACACGAAAGTGTTCGTCAACTGACCGGGATTCATCTTGAAATAGAAGTTCTTCCACTCGTCCATCCAAGTGATGGCGACCCGAGCCAAGTTGCTGTACAGCACGGCGCCGACCCCGCCTGGACGAGGGAAAGTGTACGGGGACGAATGGCGGAACACGTGCCCCACGTGGGAACACGGAGCTATCTCGACTTTGCCTCCGCACAGCCATACCTGCAGGATCAAACGGAAAAACGAGAGTCGTAAATGATGAGAATGAAGTTTTTATATGGGAATGGAGTTTATATAGGGGTAATTGAAAAGTCAAGGTTTAGAGCAGTGTAATTCAACCGGGGTGCCCTGTGAGCATGTGAGGACCTAAAGAGTGTGTGAGCACGTGAGTGACCAAAAGAGTGTGTGAGCACGTGAGTGACCAAAAGAGTGTGTGAGCACGTGAGTGACCAAAAGAGTGTGTGAGCACGTGAGTGACCAAAAGAGTGTGTGAGCACGTGAATGACCAAAAGAGTGTGTGAGCACGTGAGTGACCAAAAGAGTGTGTGAGCACGTGAGTGACCAAAAGAGTACGCAAGCACCTGTGTGAGTGACCAAAAGAGTACGCAAGACTTGAGTGACCAAAAGAGTACGCAAGCACTTGAGTGACCAAAAGAGTATGCAAGCACTTGAGTGACCAAAAGAGTACGCAAGCACTTGAGTGACCAAAAGAGTACGCAAGCATGTGAGTGACAAAAGAGTGACTCAGAGACAGAGGCGTATTGATAGAAACGTAGTCTAAGCGGGCTATGGCCCACTGTGGCAAATCTGACGAATGAGTCGTCAAGAAAATTAGACCAGCACAGAAGAAGGGCGGAAAAATTCGTGTCTCCCACGGGTAGCAAAATCATAAATGCGCATCTGCAAAAGACTACTGTACAACGGAAGAGATGACGTACCCTAAAAGAGAGTTCGATGTTCTCTCCTCCCCATATGTCCATTCCTTCGTCGTAGGTGCCGAGTTCCTCGAAGTACGCCTTGTCGATCGAGAACAGACCGCCCGCCATCACCGGAGTCCTGCAATTAACGACCACGTGACAATGTTAAGGCGATTCCCCCCTAAAAATGTGAAGCGTTGCACATGCGCATGTCGCGACTTTCACATTACCTGAACGGGACGGTGGTGTCGTTCCCCCTGGCTCTGAGCTCGGCGTCGCTGACGGCGTACCACCTGAAGTGCAGCTCCCAGTTGAAAGCACCCCAGTGCAGTTCGAAGCTGCGGACGTAGGCAAATGTGTCTTCGTGGATGATGTCTATCACTGGACAGACGACTCTGGTCCTAGGGCCAAACGAAAAAACTCTTTATTATATATATATCTGTCTTAAACTTTTTATTTCATTGAAGAGTAGATATTTCATAGTCTCAAAGGAAATGCATGTATAACTCTTTTTTGGACTGGTGCCAACAAAACGCTACCAACTCCTCAAGTTCCAAAAACACGTGGTATAAACGCCAAGTCCCCCCCATGGCCCTTACATGAAGAGGGAGGCTCACCGGGATTAGTCTCTAGAAACACATAAGAAGCTTTCTTCCTTCACAACCAGAAAAAGCTCGCCAAACTAGAAATTCATAGAAAGCTTTCTTACACCCCCGCCCCATCAAGAAATTCATAGAAAGTGTTCTTACTCCTTGATATTCATAGGAAACTTCCTTACCCACTAGAAATTCATAGAATACTTTCTTACCCTCAGAAATTCATAGGAGACGTTCTTACCCCTAGAAATGTGCAGGAAGCTTTCTTGCTCCCAGCTGTACGTATAAGGTAGCGCACCCCTAGAAATTCGTAGGATGCTAGCTTCCTAAGAACTAAGCTTGCTCATCTTCCTCAACCCCCCCAGAAATTTACAGAAAGCTTTCAAGGCCCTAGAAATGCGTTGGAAGAATTCTTACCCCCTAAAAATGCGTTGGAAGAATTCTTACCCCCCTAAAAATGCGTTGGAAGAATTCTTATCCCCCTAAAAATGCGTTGGAAGAATTCTTATCCCCTAAAAATGCGTTGGAAGAATTCTTACCCCCCTAAAAATGCGTTGGAAGAATTCTTATCCCCCTAAAAATGCGTTGGAAGAATTCTTACCCCCCTAAAAATGCGTTGGAAGAATTCTTACCCCCCTAAAAATGCGTTGGAAGAATTCTTACCCCCCTAAAAATGCGTTGGAAGTCCCTTTATAAATACCCATAAGGTATAAACACTATTGCTAATACATGATACCTGTCCTCGGCGATCCTGGCCAGCAGCGGCTCCAACCAACCAGGCGAACACTCGCAGTGTGCGTCCAGGAACGTCAGCACCTCACCTTCGGCTTCCTTGGCTCCCATCAGACGGGCCCGGATGAGCCCGATTCTCTTCGGTGAACGGATCACCCTTACCCTGGCCGGTAATCGAGAGACGTATTCGTCCAAAGGCTTCCGCAAGTACGCTGTGGAACGTAACGAGGTGTTCCAATCAACGACTCGCAACAATGACAACATCAGTAAAACCCTACCAGAAAAAGAAAAAGAGTTGTGCACCTACTTCTGCTGCTGGCGTCGTCCACTAGGATGACCTCCTTGAGGAGATGCGGCGGCGACCTGCCGATGACGCTGTGCACGGTACGCAGTAGGGTGGACCACGCCTCGTTGTGGTAGACGATCACCACGCTGGTGTCTGGCAGGTGTGCTGTCCTGTAGGTCTTCTTCGCGCATCTGCGGTGAAATTACACGCCATCAGTATTTGAGGAATGAGCGATTAAGAAACAATTAATTCATCTCTGCCTGGAGAGCTAAGTACAGGTCACTGAGTGATCTAGAGAGCGTACAAGCATGTGAGTGACCATAAGAAAGCTCCTCGAACGGGGAAGGGGCGAATCACCAAGGATGTGTGTAGTTTAACCGGGGTGGGGGGGGGATAAGTGTCCTCCACCTATGCTAATATAACACATTTTTTTTCACTGAACGGGAGGAGCAGTAGTTCCCCCCCCCCTCCTCTATCCACCTATGCATAGGAGTGACTTGGAGAGTGTGCAAGAATGGGAGTGATCAAAAAGTATGACCTAATAGTGAAAGACCAGGTTAGCGAGTATCAAAAGAGTGACCTAATGAGCGAAGTGTCACGTTAGTGACTGCCGAAAGGAAGTGCCAAAACAGTGACCTAACAGTGTACGAGCATGAGAGTGACCATTGTTGGGTGACAATGAGCTATGAAAACAAAACCAGTGACCCCAGGGACGAGCGTAAATATTTTGCGGTCCGATGCAGAAGTAGCTCTTTGTGACCCCCCTAAAACCCGTTTTCTCATTCCTCCAGTGTCTGTGGGCACCCTAGTATACACTGGCACCCGAGAATGAAGAACAAACTGCTATTTCATAGTAATAAGAAGTTATTCGGCAAAGATTTGGACGATACTGCCCAGCGAAAAAAAAAAAATTGCAAGTTTGCCCTCAGGACCACTGCCCTACATAGTTACAGAAACCTTGGGGGCTGAGGTCATTTGACCCCCTCCAATAAATTTTGTTGGGGGGTAAGCCCTTCCCCTATAATTTGTGATAAAACAGTGCAATACACTCTCCCTCTCCTGCGCACGTGCTTGAGTCGACGAGACGACCAGCAACTTTCAGACCCCCCCCCCCCCAATGTTTTCTTCATATAGGCGTCTTTAATGCCCTACAATATCTGTATGTAGTGAACCATAGATTGTATGCACTGTCGTCTTAACGCATGGACCCACTAGGACGTGACCTAAGGACCTCATGAAAATTAGATCTGGTAAAATTATTGTAAAAAACTCGGAAAAAAGTAAGCAAGCATCTATAAATAATGGTAAACGTGCATTAACCAGGTAGTGGCCTCATAAATTTCACTTTGCCTGCAAGATGCTCTTGGCTCTTAAGACGGCCCTGAGTGGATGAGCTGTCGGGGATGGAGAACCGATTGTCTACCCAGGGCCGCAACTAGATACCCTTTCCGCCGGAGAAAGCATGCATTTTACCTTACCCGTGTAATTTTGAGTAATTGATTAGAGGAAGAATGTAGCGTCCCATTTGGCCCAATCACCGGGGACGCTAGAACCCTCCGCCATAGCTCCCCACAAAGGGGGAGCTGACAGGGCTCTAGCCCTGCGGCCCGTGACAGTTCTTATAATTTTTTGCTTTTTCACGCTATAAATTAACCCCGTGAAAAGACATGCAAATACAACCGGGGGGGGGGCGCAAAAGATCCCAGCCCAGGAACCCCGCTCCAGGATGTGGGGGGGGGGCATGCCTCCTGCATCGTCCTCCCTTCCTCCAACATCTTGGCTTAAGAGGGGTGAGGGGTCTGTCAAAACCCTAGGCCTCAGAGCGTGATGCCTGAATATTAGGGATTTTCTGACTTGCATAGTTTTAAGCTATTATTTTGTTAAGATGAAGTCCTGAGCGACCTAAACAGTGTATAAGTATATGAGCGACTAGGTATAGAGCGACAGATAGTCATAATCGGCTAAACGCTATTCAAACCGGGGGGGGGGCGAACTTTCCACCTCCACCTTCCTGTCTATGCTAATAATACACATTTTTTTGGGAACGGTCGCTTTTACCGACTTGACCAGAATTGAATTTGAAACCGATACCCAGCCCGCCAGGGCCAACGGTCGGAATACGAACTGACCAGGATGGCCTATGAAGAAGAAAAGTTAGTTATGTGTTATGTATGTGAAGAAGTGTAAGTATGTATTAACGGTCGCTCCTACCGTCCATCTCGTATGTGCCTTATCTACGGGGAGGGGGGGGGGGCTTGAGCGGGCCAATAGGCATTCAATTTTGGCAATGAATGGCCAAGAAAATAAGTATAATTGCCGGCAAAACCTGCGAAGCCCACAGAGGCAGCAAAATCATAAATCCGCCTCCGAGTACATGACAAGATAACAGACATCAAACTCACGCGGATCTTCTGACGTCTGGCAGCGTCCTGTTCACCGGGATCCTGTCACTGGCCAAAAGGTTGAACTTATTGATATGGTACAGAACCTTGGACATCTTCTTCTCGGACGGCAAAACGAAATACGCTTCCCCCATGTGACCAGCACGTGGTAGAGGCGCGTATCCATTACGGTTCAGTAAATCTAAGGAATAATATTCATGTTATATAAAGTCTATATATTGCGCATGGTCTATGCCATGCATGCATGTACAAATCTAGAGTAATTATAAACTTCACATTATATACCGTCCGTCAGGTTTGGTGTGGTCTGCCAGGGCAGCTCGTTGCCGATGTAGTGCCCGACTATGACGTGGATGCCCCTCTTGTCGATATACTCTTTCTGGGTCTTGTCGTTGCGCAGCAGGACCGCAACGTCGGCCCTGTCGCCACCGATAGGCTCGGACTGGAAACTGATGACCACGAAGAAAATCAGCACCAAGGGAAAAGTCGTGACCAGAAAGAAGATCCTCATCTTCCGCTTCCATAGCCTCCATGACCGCATAACAGATCTGTACAAAGCCTGTTGTAGGAAAGACCAACGTATTATAACATTAAATTGCCATTAAGCAATGCAAGTGTGCAAGTGTTTGCTAATTATTATTATTTTTTTGCCCTTGCTACTCCCTTCCCCACGATTCCCACTTTTCCTTGGAGGCCTTTCTTGGGGCGAAAGGACCTTTTTACTTACAGTATTTAATTGGATATCTAAGAAAATTTTCGGGGAGCGACCAAAAGAGTGACTTATAAAGCAAGTAACCATGTCAGTGAGTGACCTAGAGCGTGTGCAAGTGACCGAAACGGTGTGCAAGCATGTGAATGACCAGGCCCGTAGCGAGGGGGGGGGGGGATTTGGGGGTCTGGTCCCCCCACCCCCCGAAATGTGAGAAAATGACCGAAAAAAGAGAAAAAAGATAGCCAAATCTATTATTCTATCTCACTTAGGTCCCCCCCCCCCCCGAAATGAAAGTGGTCTCCTCCGAACGAAATTTATAGCTACGGGCCTATGAGTGACCAAAAGAGTGACTTAGAGAGTGTGTGAATATGGGGTATATCAAGAGTGACCGCACTGAGTGTACTTGCAGGAAGGGGAGGGGAAGCCAAGTCGGTTATAAGCTCAGGGTGACAAATTCGAGGAAATTAGACTAGAATGGTAGAAGGGCAGCAAAACCATAAACGCGCGAGAAGATCCAATAGAACGACAAACTCGTTAGGGCGGTCATTCAAGTATTACGTCAGCATCGATGGGGGAGGGGGGTTTCCGATTTGCTGACTTTTGATGACAAGGACTATGCTGGGTTTGGATGATGCTTACGTCATCAACCACTCTTTAAGAAAATATGAAATATTCTTGATGGCATCTTACTCGGTGCGCCAAAAACGAGAAAAATCTTTCGCTAGTTTGTAGGCACCTGAACTAACATTCCCCCTATTGATAAAGTTCTCCAAAAGGCCACTCTAGTGATCTCTAGGTAATTCACGGTTCCTCAAGTGATCTGTAATTATTCCACGGATCACTCAAGTAATCTGGGAATGTTCCTCGGGTAACTTGAGTGATGTAGTACCGCACTGAGGAGCCGCTTAAGTGCTCTAAAATTGTGCCACATATCACTCAAGGGATCTTTAAATGTGCCACGGATCGTTCAAATGTTCTGGAATTGTGTCGTGGGTTACTTAAGTGATCTTTGAATGTGCCACGGGCCATTTAAGCGATTTGTAAATTTGCCGCTCAGTTCATTTTCACAAAATTGGGTTTGAGGGGGTTTAAGCCGCATCAGATAACCTTCAGGGCCGCATTTGGCCCGCTGGTCAAGGGTTTACCATATATGTATTACCAAGGGTTTACCATATATGCCTTAAAGGGTGGGTCGCAATGAATTTCTTAAAGAGAAATTTTGAATTCTTACATTTCATATAGCATTGAAAAAGGTTTTTTTTTTTCGTCTGGGGGGGGGGGGCACACGAGCCCCCAATGCTTCCCCCCTTCCCACGTACGTTTCTGATCCCACCATATGCATTAGGAGGTGGGGGGCAGTGCTGACGAAATTTTGCTGACAAGGGGTGGGGGGCAAAATTGGCTCAAAATTTGCTGACGTAATACTTGAACGGTTCCTTATAACACACAAAATTCTTTGTGAACGGATGATGGCGTTAAATCGGGGGTCAACTGCACAATATATTCCAAACGATTAGTAATAGCGATTTAGTAATAGCAGTCATACCCCCATCATAGTGATGACGCATCCTCATCGACAATAGTCGCAGTGGAATCCACAAACGAAAATTTAGATCATTCTTTTATAATCATTCATTATTCATGGGAAAATGAACCAACTTGCGTTGCTATCCTCCATCCACTGATCACGTGCCTTTCACGAAACTTCGCGTTTCGAAGATTACACACACACACACACACACACAAAAAGGCCATGAAGTTCCACAAAAAAAGAGGCTCAAAACCTCTCGGGGCCATGAGGATGAAATAGAAAACAAGCACACACACACACACACACACACACACACACAACACGATTCAAACCTCCATTCCACGACTTCACGCACGAACGCTTTAATCTTCGGGCTATGGTGAATAACGAGTGCCCCCCACGCCATCTTGTTTTTCTTTTTTTCTCTTTCATCGGTCATGAACCTCTACATGTATCATTACCACACTTTTGCTGTCTGTGGTGAGCTCATGTTACGCCAAAGACATTGGGGAATGGATGAGGAATTACACGGTCTGGATAAGCCGTAACCACCATGAGAATGCATGCATAAGCCATTAGCAGCCGTAGTTATATTAAATCCCGCTGATCCCCATACCACATCTCAAGGGGTTAATTTACCTCAAATAATCTGTGTATAGTGTATTTTCGCACGGGGCTTGTGCGAGGATATTTTTTCGATTATGATTTATTTTCTCAATCGATTATTTTCAATATAATTCATTAAGTGCTCATCGAATGGATCACCCGAATACTCGTGGAATTGGGTGAAAACAAATTATTTCCTGCGTGAAAGTCTCTTGAAATCGAGTTTTCACGGAATACAGATTCAACAAGTCCTGGCCACATTTTAAAAATGAATAACAAATCAACCAATTGACGTAAAGAGAGGTTGCAGTTTACACTAAAATATACTTATTGAGGGTTAGGCCTGTATTACACTGTAAATGTTTTATAAAAGTACTTTCATAAAACTTGAAAAATGCCGCCAATAAGATTATTGGTTACATTCTAGAGAAAATGCAACCGGTGATCTTATTTCAAATGTTCAGTGGTGTATGCTATGAAGAATGTTTTGAAATTCATAGCTGCCAACTTTTGAAAATGAAAATTAGGGAGATTTTCTTGCGGACCCGTATTTTATGCTAAAACCACTCCCTAATAAATACAAAAGGGATTTTTCCAAATAAAATAGGGATTTGCCACACATAAAAGTTAAAGCGTAGGGAATAAAAATCCCTACTCAAAAATTGAAGTTAAATAAAATAGGGATTTTATACACGTGGAAGTTAAACCCTTGGGAATAAAATCCCTACGCAAAAAAAAAAGTGAAAAACTTCCAAAATAGTGATCTAAAAAAATATAATATTGTGTTCAATCAAAAACGATGGGAACAAAAAGACAACAGAAGATGGTCAAATAGATGACCACACCAACTCTTCTACTACTAAACCACACATGCACCTCGTCCATGTTACTCTGCGGAACTTTTAACGAATATTGGTGCATATCGGAATGTGAAACTCTGCGCGACGTCACTGACACAGGTTGGAGAAGCAAACTTTGAGAGCATAGGCGGGGATAGACTTGGAAGTCTGGGGGGGGGGAGAGAGGACACGATGATGATGTCAATTCATATATTTATTAGATCAGTCAACTTCACCTTAGACGCTGGGGGGGGGGGGCAATCCCTCCCACGCCCGCCCCCCCCGTATCTCCGCCCATGTTTGAGAGCCACTGTTATAGAGGGCAAAATGAAACATCCAAGAGGTATCGGTGGAAGAAAAACTAATGCTTTTTTCTCACCCCTACACAGAGGCGTATTTACGGTTTTGCCCCCCCCTTTTTTTTTTCCTAACCGAGCACAACTCAGGTGTATCGCCATAGGCAATTTACTACCTAGTGAGGTGCGCCGGAAGTGTAAGTGTGTGTACCTAACAGTTTGAGTGCGTGTCTAGTTTTGTGTATGATTTTTCGGTGCTGCCATCTATATCTCGGAAGTGAAGTGAGTGATGTGTAGTGACTGAATATTTGTACTGTTTGTAGGACTGTTGCTCTCTGTGGCGAGACTTTTTAACGGGGAGATCGGCTAGCATTTGCGCCTCGAAGTTGGGAACCACAGAAAACCAACTTCAGCCGACCACCACTGTGGTGACGGTGGGGCTCGAACACGGGTCCCCGCGATGCGAATCCGTCACTATGACCACTCGACCACCACAGCGGCAAAAAAAAAAAGTGATGCCAACAGCACGCGGTGTTCCCAGGTGGTCACCCGCCCAAGTACTAACCGCGCCCGATGCTGCTTAACTTCGATGATTGGACGAGAACCGGTGTTTCCAGCATGGTATGGCCGTTGGTGGTTTTGTCCCTGTGGGCTATACAAATATATTTTGCCGCCCTTCTTGTCTCCTCTTTCATTGACTCAAATTTGCAGAACTGGGCCATAACTCTCTTGGCCCCTCGCAAATTGTATTCGCAAATACACCTCTACCTTTCGGTCACTCACATGCTCATACACTGCTGCTTTGGTCACTTATATGCTCACACACTGTTTTGGTTACTTACATGCTTGCACGCGTTCTAGGTCACTCTTTTGATCGCTCTCTATGTCAACTCTCATGCTCCTAAACTCCCTGGGTCACTATTTTGGTCGATCAGTACCTAGCTCTCTAGGTCACTCTCTTGCACATGCTTGCACACTTTCTTAGTCTATTTTTTGATTACTCACTTACCTGGTCCATTGATCTCTGGGTCACTCCCACGCTCAGAAACTCTCCGGGTCACTTTTTTGGTCACTTACTGACCTGACCTAGCGAATATATATGGGAGCCGATCTATTAAAAAGTTTCACCAGAGAGAGAGCAACCGGCCTACAACAACAAAATTATTCAATCATCACCCTTCATTCATGGTTAGAAAAATTGATGGCAGATGGAGGCACTACACAGAACAAGCATTACACAGAAACAAACTTCACGTCAGGTTTGCTGCACATACACACACATTCCAACATGTATCAAGTCGTTAGAAATTCCGCAGAGGAATATGGACGAGGTGCATGTGTTGTTCGGTAGTAGTAGTAGCAGCCCCCACCCCTCAAATTTAAACCCACATTCACTAAATAATCATCTTTGACCTTAATCGATAAGATTAAAATGCGTAATTTGCCCTGATTCCCCCACCCCTCTTCCTCCCGAACCGATTCAAAGTTGCCCCAAGCCATTATCAGTTCCTGAGTTACGCCTGTGAATATTTTAGGATCGATGTTAATCGTCATGGGTCACCATCAGTCCCTGACTACACTTGTGGTCGATGTTGACCGCGAGTCATCATCATCATCTGAATCAGACTACGTTTGTGGACAGAGGCGTCGACACTAGGAAAATATTGGGGGAGGGGAGGAACACAGTTGCCAGACACACACACCCATATACAGTCGAATCTCGTTATAACGAGCACCAAGAGACCGGAGGAATCACTTCGTTAAAACGAAATTTCGTTTTAAAGGAATCCCAGGTTACCTAACAATTGTTCTGATGCAAACTTATTCGGCGGATTAGAAAGGTGTTAAAACGAGATTTTCGCTATAACGGTATTCGTTAAAACGGGATTCGACTGTACATATACGGGATTCAAGTGCGTACGCCTTGGTTGTATTGTGAACTCATGGAATTATTAGGAGGGGGGTGGTGCAGACCCTGCAAAAAATTATTCTGTGAAGCCTACTAATTATTCAGGAACCAACCCCCGTTCCAGCACCTATCTCTGTGGACAGTTTACGATTGGTGTTGACGACGGGACCATCATTCCTTTTACCATTACCTGTTTTCAAGTATTATGCAAGCACCCATAGGTGTAATGAAAGTGACATCAAAGGCACTTTTGATGTCAAGTTGCGGGGGGGGGGGCGTGCGGGTTAGAATGCGGATTACGTAAGCAATAGGGTATGAAAATACGAAAATATTTTGAGTTTTTTTTATGTTTTGGGAGGCAAGAAGGACCCCCCCCCCCCATTCCGTATACCTCTCTGCGGGGTCAGCAAAGTTTTCTAGATAGAGACCAGTACCTAAAAGCGCCCGAGTGACGTGATGGCAAGATGCTCATCTACCACCATGAAGGCTGCCGTCACGGTCCCGGGTTCAAACTCGAGTGAGGACATCGATAAGACATTTTCCCCCAACAAGCTTGAGGCGACCACTGATAGGCAGCGCTTTCATTTCCAGCCTATCTCAATAACGGCAGTATAGCGATATGGCCAGAGTTGGTATTTCATGAAGTAGTACCAAAGCTTCTTGGCCCAGCTTGCTTAATTTTGCTGACATGGTGGAGGAGGGGGAGGAGTCACAATTCGGCTTACATAATACTACTTGATTGGCTCCCTGAGAAGAAAATGAGATCTGGAGTTGTTTACTTCGACAAATCAGGTGTCCCGAATACACAGGCGTCAAGGGCGTAAACCATTGCCCATATTTAGGAGCAGCGCAATATGGCTGGGATCAGCCCCCACGCAGTATTTTTCACAGGCAATAACAAAAAAAAGGAGCGTAAAAAAAAAAAAGTGATCCACATACCGGGCTCCTTTCTGGAACCTTGCTTGCTACCATGAGCGTAAACTTGTATCCTGTCCTCCTGTCCATGGGCCCGAGCCCCCCACTCCCCAATAATTCTGAGTCCTCACAATATTTTCAATACGTTTACGTCTATGCATGTCACCCCTGTGTGTTGGGGGATATGGCTCCCACATCCTGGAGTAGAGCCCCCGAGCAGACTTTCACGGGGGGGAGCCTTTATGATGGATTTATAGCGTGAAAAAACAAAAAAACAAAAAAATGAAAATCGTCCCGGGCCCCAGAGCTGGAGCCTTGCCAGCCAACCCCTTGCGGGGCGTCATGCTCCCACACACACACACACGCCCGTGTACGTTGTTGGGGGTGGGTATGGTAGTAGGGATTGTATATTCATAAAGCATTACCATCACAAATTTCCCTGATGGAGGCTAGGTTGTCCTGATTCCTCCAGAGGTTCCCGCAACTACGATCTGCGTGAGCACCTAAAACAGGACCTAACGATGACCCCCTGTTTAAGACCGATCTGGTACCCACCGAAGATTAAAACTTATAAATTTTCATACATTCCTAAAACGCAATACCTCGCTTGGGAATTATATTTACGAATTAATTGACTCATACGTACCAAATTGCCGTCGGGTGGCTCACCCGTAAATACCAAGGTCTTCAAAACACGTATTCCGATCAGATCAGGACCGAGTTATTCCAACGCAACACAGAACCCGCAACATCCTCTGCTGCTAGGTTCGACACCATACAAGGTACAGGTACACGATTATATTAAGTATTGTTGTCTAGTTTTAGGCCTCACACAGGTACGCACTCACTGAATCACTCACTATACGCGCTGTTGTGGGCGAATGGCTTGAATAATGGCCGAGGGGGGGGGGGGTCTCTCTACCTCTCTCTCTCTCTCTCGTCTCCATGTATTGGAACGCTTCTTTCTTTACCTCCTTTCCATTACGAACTTGTCCAGTTACGCAACGACTGGTTTTTAGATGTTGGCGATAAAACGACAGCTATTTGGCGCTGATGCGCCTACGGAAAAAAAAAAAAAACCAAAAGTCGCCGCTTATAAGAATCACGTTTGGTTCAGTCTTTTTGATTCTTATATGCGATTGATCCTTATACCCGAATGTATTTTTTATGTTTCTCCTGTATAGTCACCACCGGGGTACGCAAGGAGTTGGGGGGGGGGGCTTATGCAACCGATAATCTCATTGGTTTGAATTTTTCAAGTTTTATAAAAGGACTTTTAGAAAACTTTTGTAGTGTAATACCGGCCTTATAGACATTATTCGTTGCCAATGTAGACTGACGAAAACGTTAAGCAGTAACTGTACTGTTGTCTGAGTGCCTCAATCATCGATGCTTCCCAAAGTGAGCAATAATGGCCGAGGAGGATAGTAGGAGCCAATACCTTCTGAAGCAGAAGGTGCTTGCTCTAGAACAGTGGTTCTCAACCTTTGGAAGCCCGCGGCCCGGTTTCATTTATTTTTATAAGTGGAAGGCCTGATCAAATACACGACTAATGGAAAATGAATGGGGAAAAATGAAATGGCAGATCAGTCGTGGCCCTGTATGAATGATGTCACGGCCCAGTACCAGGTCGCGGCCCGGCGGTTGAGAAACACTGCACTAGAAGGTGTTGGCACGGCCCGGGTGGTTCAAGAGAAGGTGTCCCACAAAAATGAGATCTGATTGAAATTTCCGAAAGAAAACTTGTATATTTGTAGGAAAGCCTTTTCAGGCAGGTACGGCCTCAGAAATCTCACTTAGCCCGAGGGGGGGTCTATGATTTTAGGACGGCCCTTAGGGGCAGGATTATTATTGCAAAGGTAAGAGTCACAATATAAGTGGTCCTCAAAAATAATCTTGAGAACAACAAAAGTATTTTACAAGTTACACTGTCAGTTTTGCAGAAAAAAACTTTTTGATTCTAATAAAGCGAAAATCTGATTCTTATAACCGATGATTTTGCCATGTTAAAATAACGTGGGGGGTTTTAATTTTGCCGATTTGATTCTTATAAGCGGTTGGAGAAAGAGGGACCAGATCAGTGAGTGACCAGAAGAATAACCTAGAGAGCGAGGAACCAGACCAGTGAGTGACCAAAAGAGTGACCTAGAAAGTTCACCAATACGTGGCGAGCAAAAGAAGGAGTGACCAAGAGCAATGCAAGCACGTAAATGACTGAAAGAGTGACATGCAGAGTGAGGGACTAGGTTCAATTAGTGACCAGAAGAGTGACCTTGAACGTGTGCAAGCTTGAGAGTGGCCAAAACAATGTCCAAGCATGTGAATGACCAAAAGAGTGACTTGGAGAGTGTGTGAGCATAGGAATCACCAAAAGAGGGATCTTGAACGTGTGCAAGCATGTGAATGACCAAAAGCGTGACCTGAAGAGAGATAAAGAGGAGGTCAGTGAGCGACCAAAAGAATGGCTGAGCATGTTAATGACCTAGTGAGAAAACGATTAGGTCCAAGTAAGTGACCAAGAGAGTTTGCACGCACGTGATGACCTATAGCGTATGCAAGCATGTGCATGACCAAAAGAGTAACCTAGAGATCAAGGGACAGGTCAGTTAGTGACTGAAAGGGTGGCCTAGACAGTGTGTAAACATGCGAGTGACCAAAAGAGGGACCTAGAAAGTGCGCAAGCGTAAGAGTGATCAAAATAGCGATCTATAGAGCGAATGATTAGGTCAGTTAGTGACTAAAAAGTGATCTAGACAGTGTGTGACCTAAAAAAGTGATCTAGACAGTGTGTGACCTAAAAGAGTGATCTAGACAGTGTGTGACCTAAAAGAGTGATCTAGACAGTGTGTGACCCAAAAGCCGAAACAGTGTGGAAACGTGTGAAAGACCAGAAGTGTGACCTGAAGAGGGAGGAGGACGAGGTCAGTGATCAAAAGAGTGATATAAAAAGTGAATGAGTATGGAAGGGACTAGCTCAGTAAATGGCGAAAAGAATAACCTAGAGAGTGTGTGAGCATGTGAATCCAAAAGCGTGATTTAGAAACAAAGACGTATTTCACGAGGGGGTCCACTTATAGGAATCAAAAAAACTTTTTGATTCTTATAAGCAATTTACAACCAGTGGAGTTGAGTGGGAAATGAAGGCTCCATCTATCGATGGTCGCCACAGGCTCGGCAGAAATTGTTTCTGACGTCCTTGGCCCGGATTCGAAACCGTGGACTCTTTGACGGTAACCTCCATAGTGGTAAGACGAACATCTTACTACTGCGACGCTCGGGCGGTCATCACACATGATAGAAATCATTTGGATTATTGATTTCTCTCTTTCTCTCTCTCTCTCCCTCCACATTTATCAAATTCACCAATGACACTAGGGGGTATTATGCATGATTAGGGATACGTAAATTTCGTATTTACGAAATAACCGCGATAAATGCGAAATTCACGAAATACATGTGATAAATGCGAAATTTGCCAATTTTGACGATTTGAATTTTTACTACTTTTCTGCGAAATCTCGATAATTTAAATTTTATCGTTAACTAGCTATAATACCCGGCGTTGTCCGGGTTTTCTTCAATGCGGCTTTTTGGATCACGTGATATCTCCCTCTTTCTTTGAGGGACATGCAAACCGTGTCTAAGTTAACCAATATGGCGACTTCCTACGCGACTCATGAAAGAAACAAATCTAGATTTAAAGAAACGTAAAAATGAATATATATATTTTTTCCCCTTTTTTTAAGAGCCGCTCAGTATTTCGATTCCCCCCCCCCCCCGAACTTCAAGTTATCCATCTCTGCCAGTTTCAGCTTCAAAAAATGCTTCGTTAAAGCTGTGGAATTTTTTTGATGTACTTTTTACGGGCCCATAATTAATTTTAAAATATCCACATGAATTTATGCAGCTGAATATCAAAACACAATACGGACATTAATTTTCATGCTTGAGAAGATATAAATAAAAAGTTGAAATCAATGTTATTTCATGAATATCCAACTCAAAAGTAGGTCCGGGGCTAATTACTTCATATCTAATTTTCTGGGTTTCGTATATCTCTAAGCGAACTAAATATTTCAAAAACCGAGAATTCAGTACAATTTTTAAAATTATTGATGTGACAGAAAACACCACCAAATTTTCGCATTTCTACATTATTTTAACACTGATTTCTATGAGGATCACCCTTTACCTGACCCTCAAAGAGATGATGATTATGGCATCTATTAAAAAAGTCTCCTTACTGGTAGGACTGAAAAAGTGGCAAACCATTACAAAGGCATAAACTGTTATACATATAATAACAGGATTAGAGAAGTGAAAAACCATTGTAAAGGCATATACACGTCTGAAACGCATTGCTAGGGAACCACGGTAACCAAAGTAAACGTTCGGAAAGTGATTGTTGAGGCCCAAAAACCATTGTTGCCCGACAGTTTTTTGCCCGTTTGGGGCACTTGCCCTGCTCTGACGAAATTTTAAAGTAGCCTATCGTCCATGTCGGGTCCCATTTGGTACATACACAAAATTTGGCGACGATCGATCTAAAATTGCAGATTTGCTGTAATTAACACCTTAAAAGAATACGAAACTAAATACGAAAATGAAGGATCTAGTAGCAGACTCAGCGCGTTACATGACTGCGTGCTTCAAGTTATTAAAAACACTTCTTGGTGACAACATTTTGCACTACCAATACTGCTGAACCAGACATGCACTACCAGTGTTGGGCGCATAAAGTGAATATTGTGGGTGACGCATTCATTAAAGAATTCAAAGAATATAATTCTGTTGTGGTCAAAAGACGAAGATAACTTTTTTTAGCACTCAAGAAAAATGAGCAGCACGTATTTAAGCTGCCAAAAAGAAGGAAAAAAAGTATCACGGTATAAGTAGGCTATTTATTGCTATAGCCAGTGCTGTCTTAAGAGCATCATGGGGCCCCCGGGCCAAGTGAGTTTTCTGATTCTACCTGACAAATTCTCGAAAAATTCAACCACTTCTCATTTTTCTGAGGCCCACTTCACTTGAGGCCCTCGGGCCGTGCCCGGGTGGGCCCATGCATTAAGACGGCACTGACTATAGCAGCAAAATTCTTCCCGACGCCTGTAGTAACCAGGCAGAATTCGTGGTTCAAAGGTGTCATTCACCTTAGCGAATATTGCTGCTTTTCTCAATAAATATGAAGACGATTACTCCAGCATAAGTTTGTTAACAATAAGT
The DNA here is from genome assembly GCF_987345545.1 of Pholcus phalangioides. NCBI lineage: Eukaryota > Metazoa > Arthropoda > Arachnida > Araneae > Pholcidae > Pholcus > Pholcus phalangioides. Next base: position 4,113,179 of record NW_028301617.1, on the reverse strand, counting down.
TTTGACAATAAAATTCTAGTATTCCTAAAATACGGGTTCAGTTGACTTTCGTTTCCGAGTTCTGTAGGAAAATTATGCTAATCCACAATTTGAAAGGATCAAACTTTCCATTCGCACATGTTTTGTGGATAAGTTCGTAGATTTGAAATCTTTTCGGCTCAAATTTCAAGGGTATTTTTACGAAAAAAGAAAATTGACAAATGAGTACAGTAGAGTCTCGTTTATCCGACATGAAACGGGCCGGAAGAACGTCGGATAATACGGAGGTGTTAAGGAAAAGCCTATTAAATGTCTAACTGTTATAATTTTGCACATTACGAACCTAATAATCATATTCACTGCAAAACAACAGGAAAAGAATTTAGTGACAGAATGAACTTGTATACAGTTACAGAATATTTTGAAGTTAAAATACAAAGTACTTAAAAAGTTCAGTCCTCTGATGATTTAAAAAAAAATTTTGTGATCGTATTCTGCTTTCCTGACGAGTGCCGTTTCTTCGTTGCCAAATCTCGCCATCTTTGCAGCATCATTATGCCGATTTCTGTAGCTTCTTATTGCTCAATGTATCTTATTGCAGTTTCTAGAGCCTTAACTCCGTTCGTAATGTGAAATTCTGAACGCTCAACAGTTGGTGCCTGATTCTTTTTCTTTTTGCGGTGGGACGTCGGATAAACGCAACTCTACTGTATGTTGGAATTGATGAACGGCGTAGTATTCTGCTGAAGACACAGCAGCAGCAAAGAGTTCAAATAAATTGACATCACACAACATCCAACCGGTGTCGTCTTAATGCATGGGTCCGACCGAGCACGGCCTAGAAACTTCAAGTGCAGAGGGGCCTCATGAAAAAGAGATCTGGTTCAAATTGACGAGAGAAAGCATTTCTAGCAAGGTAGAGGGAGGGGCCGCTCAGAAAAATCATTTTAGCCGATTGCCTATGATATGTTATTTTTCTAAAATATATTTTTATTTATTTTTTTTTTAAATTTTTATTTTTTGTGAACAAATACGAAATTTCTGACCTGAATTTTTAATAAAAGCGATAAATTTCAAGTATTTATCAAATTTGCCAACGACACTTGGTTATTATGCATATTCGCCGGTAAAAGCGATAAATGTATCGCACCTACCCAGACGATTCGTCAATATGCATAATAACCGCTTATTGAGCATAATAATTGATTTATAACATTTACCGTAATACATGTATCTATTCCATAATATAAAATCGCATACTCGAAAACGGACTGTTTCTAACCGGTTACGCGTTTTGGTGAAGTTTTCATTTAACTCTTGAATATATCGGGAACCGTTTGACCCATCGGGACCAAATTATGTGTATGTAACGCCCGAAAAGCGTGGCCCCCACATCCTGCAGTAGGGCCCCTAGGCTGCGGTATTTGGGGGCCCCCCTCTGTGGTTAATTTATAGTGTGAAAAATCAAAAAGTGGTAAGAATCGTTTCGGTCCTTGTCAGCCCTGCCCTTGGTGGGCAATGCCGAGAGGTATGTATACGTATAAAATACATAAATCACCAGTGCTCGCAACACACGGGGTTGGGGTACCCAGGGCGTGGCATTCCCATATACCACATATACCTTCATAGGGAAGTTACAAGGTTTAATTTCCAAGGGCCTTTGACGGATCTCATTGTTTTCTTGCAAACATTGAAAAATTTGCAATAGCGGAAGCCCAAGATATATCCAGTCTATGGGCCCCCGCTAAAATTTAAAATTCTGCGAATTGGGTCCCGGCTTCTTGATTGGAGGAAATTGGAATTAATTTGTTGTTAAAATGAATACAAATGAAAAATTTTCTAAACCTTCACGGGTCCGACAAGTCTCCAGGTCTGGGGCCCCATGAAAAAGTTGCGGGGTCGTGGATGAATCTCAATGATTTTTGTTGTTTAACATTGTAAAATTTTCAACATTTGAAGCCCGAGATAAATCCATGTTTGGGCCCCCACTAAAAATCTGCGTATTGGGTGCCGGGTAATTGGTTGGGGCCCTGTATTTTATTCGTTGTTAAAATGAATACAAATAAAAACTGTTCGCAGCCTTCACAGAGGGGATGTCCGACAAGCTTCCAGGTGGGGGGGGGGGGGGGGGGGAGAGACCCATGTGGAAGTTGACAGGTTTCATTTTGGGAGCCCTGGATGAATTACATTTTAAAATTCTGCGAATTGGGTCCCGGGTCCTTGATTGAAAACCTTGTAATTTATTTGTTTTTAAATTGAATACAAGTGAAAATTTTTCGTGGCCCTTACGGGGGGGGGGGGGAGTTTGAAGGGCTCCAGGTCGGGGACCCATGGAGAAGTTGGCAGGTTTCATTTTGGGGCCCTGGGTGAATCTCATTATTTTTTGTTGTTTAACATTGTAAAATTTGCAGCATCGGTAGCTCGAGATAAAACCAGTCTGGGATCCCTCTAAAATTATGCGAATTGGGTCCCGGGAAATTGGTTGGGGCCCTGGATTTCATTCATTGTTAAAATGAATACAAATGAAAATTTTTCGTGGGCCTCGCAGAGTGGATGTCCAACAAGCTTTCAGGTCGGGGGGGGGGCATGTGGAATTTGACAGGTGTCATTTTAGGGGCCCTGGGGGAATTACATTATAAAACTGCGAATTGGGGCCCTGGAGTTTATTTGTTGGTAAATTGAATACAAGTGAAAAATTTTTGTGGCCCTCACGGGGGGGGGGGGGGGGGATGTCCAACAAGCTTCCAGGTCGGTGATCTCATGGAGAAGTAGATAGGTTTTAAGGGCCCTGGGGGTCTATTACGCTCATGTCGTTATGCCCGCGTTTCAAACGTGTTTGGGGTTTGCGGTGCATTGTGGGATAGATTTACGTCACCATCGCTAAAGGTTGATTTTTCTCACATCGTTACTAGCGATTTTCGTTATCGACATCGCTACGTGAAACGTTAACTAACGAGAACCGGAGACCACTCGTTATGTTCGCGTTACGGAAATAAACATGGCCGCTCGCGCGTACATTTTTCGATGGTTAGAGCAACGGAGACAAATTAGTTAGAATAGGAAATTATTCATTCATTATTAATTTATCAAGTTGTTCATTATAATGAATAATAATTCTCTGAATTACATTACTTAATTTAGTAACATGATTTAGAGACAGCATTATCGTTTAAAATGTTATCTGTACACATACTGATTGGAAAAAATTATTCATAGTGGTAAATCGTTATAAATTATTATACTCGGTACAAAGATAAATCACTCTACACAACGTTATTATTTTTTTAAATCTTGTATGGAAATGTCTTTATTCTAATCTTAAACTCATCTCAATATAAGAATATTATTTAACTGGTAAATCTCTCTATCGCGATGTTTTCAAGACATTTTGAAATTTGCTCAAAATTTTTTTTACATCTCGTTCAAAATCGACGTCAATATATATTTAAACGTCTCCAGATTTTCCCCTTCTTAATTCGTTTAATAACATTGATATTTTGTAATATGAATTAAGTGTTGCTACTTTCTGTGCAGTACACAGAAGTGTAATGCAGTAAACACCATTACACACACACACACTATACTCTGTACACTATAAAAAATCAAAGTAAATTTTATTAATCAACAAATAAATTTTTTCTAATCCTTGAGTGCATTTTCTGATCGGAGTATAAAAAAGATGTCAACAACAGTGTAAATTTGGTGGTACTTCATTTTCATGTGTGAAACAAGAAAACCAATTTTCTAATTAATGATGTAAATAAAAGGTTACTTGTTCTTGATTTTGACTTAATATCAAGACGGTAGATAAATGTGTTAAAAACATGGTAAGATATGATATTTTTGATAGTCGTTTTGGAAATTCATAACATCATTGAACTTCAATAGAAAATCATTTTTTAAACGTAATAATTTAGAAAATTTCCCCGCGCCAGTATCATGTGCGTGCATAGCCTACCTTTTTCTCAAATGTTTGATGAAAATAAAAATAATCCGGATGAATTAAAAAAAATGCAGCTTAGAAAATTAGGGACAACCAACACACACTAACGCGTACAAATAAATAAAATAATAATAACGCACGTGCTGCAGCACTCGTTGATAGTGATGATGATTATCAGCAGCGGAGAAAATTATCCGATTGGTCCATCCCTTTCGGAGCTAACGCAACTCTCGGACCAGGGAGTTTTTCGTAAAATAGATAACGAAATACCGCTGGTTGCTGAGAAAAATCAAGTTTTTGACGATGGTCGCTGAGATTTGCGTTATGAGGCTCGTTGAGAATTTGCGTTAAGGGCGTGACGTCACTAACGACCTCGCTGTATAACGACGTGAGCGTAATAGACCCCCTGGATGAATCTCATTGCTTTTGTTGTTTAACATTGTAAAATTTGCAACATTAGTAGCCCGAGATAAAGCTAGTCTGGGGCCCCCCATTAAAGTTATGCGAATTGGATCCCGGGAAATCGTTGTTAAAATGAATACAAATGAGAATTTTTCTTTGGCCCTCACGGGGAGGGGGGGGGGGAGAATGTCCGCAAGCTTCCAGGTCGGTGGTCTCATGGAGAAGTTGATAAGTTTCATTTAGGGGCCCTGGATGAATCTCATTGTTTTCGTTGTTTAACATCGTAAAATTTGCAACAGTGGAAGCCCGAGAGAAATCCAGTCTGGGCTCCGCTATAATTCTGCGAATTGAGTCCCGGGTCCTTGATTGGGGGCCCTGGATTTTATTTGTTGGTAAAATTAATACAAGTGAAATTTTTTTGTGGTTCAACAGGGCTCCAGTCCAGGGAACCCCATGCAGTTTTCCGGGGGTACTTGATGAATCCTATTTGCTTTCCCCTTGATTATTGTAAAATTCGCGAGTAAGCTGGTGCTTTGACGTATCAGTTTTCATAGAACTCTGATGAAGTGGGCGAAATAAACAATATATGTTGTGAAGAGAAGGGGAGGATTGGCCACCACAGGTGGAGGAGGCAGCAGAGCCCCCCCCTCCCAGTATATATATATCTGAATATTTTTTCACTTCTATCACCACAAGCGCGGGGCCCCGTGCGACCGACCGCACCTGTCGCAGATAGGTGCCCCCTAAGAGCGGCTCTTGGTCTGAGCACCCTCCCCCAGAATTCGTTCAGAAATCATCAAAGTTTTCTACATGGAGTTCAAAAGGAACACCCACAGATCCGAAAAACTTTCGACGTCCGTGATGTCACGTACACTCGGGATAGTCGCGGAGGTACGCGTGCCACAGGATGGGAAGCTCGGCTCTATCCTGAATCGCTTCCATTCAGAGCATGTCTTTCACTAAAAAAAAGAAGAAAAAAAATGAGCCAATTAGTTCGTTGTGGAATCTCTCGCACACGAAAAAGGCTGAAAAGTCAAGAGTTCATCCCGGGATGGTCAATGGTCAATAAGTTCAAGAACATTTTCCTCCCTTTTAAATTTGATCACGCCATCATCACATGGCGTTTTCCAGCAGGAAGATCGGATATACGCTCTATTTGGCACATTTCTTTTTCACAATAATCAGCGCTTTGGCTCGAAAACAAAACGAAAAAAATAATCTCACGTTAAACACCCTGGTTTCACGGGAGCAGTTTTTTTCTTTTCAGCCGCGTACAACGTGAATCGGCCGGTGCAACACGCCGTCTCCCTCCCCCCCTCACCAATACTGAAACAAACAGGTATGACTGATTTGCTACACACGCAGCGCAACACAAAATAATTTCAAAATGAGTGAAAGAAATAATTTTTTAGAATCAATTAAATGGAGGAAAGATAATTCTAGAATCAAATAAATATGAAAGATATAGTTTCAGGATCAGAATCAATGAGAGAAGTAATTTGCGAATCAATGGAAGAAAAAATTTGAGAATCAATGAAAGAAATAATTTGAGAGTAAATGAAAGAAAAAATTTGAGAATCAATGAAAGAAATAATTTGAAAGACAAGGAAATAAATAAATTGAAAGCCAATGAAAAAAATAATTTGAAAACCAATTAAAGAAATAATTTGAAAACCAATTAAAGAAATAATTTGAAAACCAATTGAAGAAATAATTTGAAAACCAATTGAAGAAATAATTTGAAAACCAATTGAAGAAATAATTTGAAAACCAATTAAAGAAATAATTTGAGAGTAAATGAAAGAAATAATTTGAGAGTAAATGAAAGAAATAATTTGAGAGTAAATGAAAGAAATAATTTGAGAGTAAATGAAAGAAATAATTTGAGAGTAAATGAAAGAAATAATTTGAGAGTAAATGAAAGAAATAATTTGAGAGTAAATGAAAGAAATAATTTGAGAGTAAATGAAAGAAATAATTTGAGAGTAAATGAAATAGATAATTTGAGAATCCAGCGAAAGAAACAACAAACGTGATAGTGTCACGCTAGCGTTTTATGAGGAGTCCAGATTCGTCGCACGCCGCGTTTTTTTTTTTTTTGTAGATATTCTATACATTTTTCCGGTGCTTGAATGCTTTTATCGTACACTTATACAGGGCCATAACTAGCATTTTTGCCGCCCGGGGCAAACATGATTCAGCCGCCCAGGACAAAATTTTTTTTCTTGCCCCCATAACTTTCAAATTCCATAATTCCATAACGGTGTTCTTTGTTTCCCCCTAAAACTACCGTTCCCTAAATTTTGCCTCCCGGGACAGCTGCCCTTGCGTGTTAAAAAAATACAGCAAATATATATTTTTATAAAATGCATTATATATAATTTTTTCATTGGACGGACCCCGGTTTAACGGATCTCTCGATTCATCGAAGTTTTTTAGAAGGCCCCGTGCGAATGTTTGCGTAAATCTCAACCCCGATATACAACAACGTTTTTCTTTGATTCAACGGGGGCACCAAAATGCGTGCTTGACCCGGCTTACAAGGTATCTTTATGCGGCCCTGTATACATATGCATATAATTATCGTTTTTTCTTTTTTTTGCAAAAATAATCAGAATATAAATTATCATTATTTTATTGATTTAAATAGCCAAAAATATACCATATTCTCTTTATTTTATCTCAAATGATAAATTATCACAGAAATTAATATGACAAGATATAAATATGAAGCCGACCGAAAAGCAGATGCGTCACGCTGCACAAACGTCATGAAGTTGTACGCGTGGTCCGCCCACATCGGTGGGGCTGACAGGGCTCCAACCCTGGGGCCCGGGACATTCTCATTATTTTTTGCTTTTTGTTTTCACGCTATAAATTAACTATGGAGAGGCCCCATGAAAAGTTTGGTTCAGGGGCCCTGCTTCAGGATGTGGGGGGGGGGGCATGGTTATATGTTTCTGCCTTACGTTAAGGGCCCAATTCGGGTCACGTGGAACAAAAAAAAACAAAAACAAAAAAAGAAAACTTGCTTCTATGAGATAAAAAAACCATTTTCTCTGTTTGGGGTCATTCAAATATTACGTCAGCATCGAGGGGTGGGGTTTCCGATTTGCTGACTTTTGATGACAAGGGGGGAGAGGGGGTTTGGATGATGCTTACGTCATCAACCACCCTGTACGAAGATATGAAATATTCTTAATGGCATCTTACTCTGTGCTCAAAAACAGAAAAAACCTTTCGATAGCTATTGGGAACCTGAGCTAACGTTTTCCCTATTGATAAGTCCCCTACAGAGCCACTTTGATCATGTCGGATCGTTCAAGTGCTCTGGAAATGTGTCCGGGCAGCTTAAGTGCTCTGGAACTGTGCCGCGCATCACTCAAGTGATCCGTAATTATGCCAAGAATCACTTAAGTAATCTGGGAATGTTCCGCGGGTAACTTGAGTGATGTAGAATTGCATTGGGGGGCCGCTTAAGTACTCTAAAATTGTGTCACATGTCACTCAAGGGATCTCTAAATGTGCCACGGATCGTTTAAGTGTTCTGGAACTGTGCTGCGGGTTACTTAAATGATCTTTGAACGTGTCCCACGGGCCTACTTCAGTGATCTGAAAATGTACCACGGGCCACTTGAATGCTCTGGAATTGTGCCACGGGTCATTTAAGCAAAATGTAAAAGTGCCGCTTAGTTGATTTTTACAAAATTGGGTTTGAGGGGTTTAAGCCACATCAGATAAGCTTCAGGAATCCATTTGGTCTGCTGGTCAATGGTTCACCATATATGGCTTAAAGGGTGGGTCGCAACGAATTTCTTAAAAGAGAAATTTTGAGTTCTTACCCTTCAAATAGCATTGAAATTAACAGAAATTGATTATAATAACATGCAAAGGTATTTTCTTCAGAAATTTTAATTTAAAAATTTTTTTTTTTTCGTCTGGGGGAGGGAGGTACACGAGCCCCCTATGCCCCCCCCCGTACGTTTCTGATTCCACCAATATGCGTTAGGAGGTAGGGGGCGAGGGGATCAAAAAATGGCTAAAAATTTGCTGACGTTACACTTGAACGGTCCCTTTCCATGTGAAACCATTAAAAAAAAACTAGTTTTCCAAAAAGGAAGAGAAACACAACAACAAAAGAAGGGCAAACTGCGACGTGCAGTGCCGCTGAATGGAAGCGTTTCGAAAGAGAACAGAGTGAATAGCCACTCCCCCCTCATTTTTTACAAAGAGATCGAGAAGGAGAAAGCGCCAAATATACCCAGCGGCACCGATCCGCTCCGAGTTAGTTCGCCAACAAACTTGGCCAAGGAGCTTCTCGGTACACGAGTTTTGAGATGCAGTTACGCTCTACGAACAGCCGGTAAACTAAGAGACCGGAGGAGAGCTGGCGAGAATTTTGTGCGTTTAACGAACGGCAGCCAACACTGATCAGATCGGCCAAACGTAAGCGATCACGAACAGCTGCGCCAGAAACACACGCTTCCATTACATGGGTTGCACCAATTTTATTATATAGTGTAACATTTTTAATTCAACGACCAATCAACCGATGAAATTTAAGACAATTTTTGTTTACGTTTTTAATTAAATTATAAAATGATGAATTATATAATCATTTTATCTGCGAAATACTCGATATTTAGATTATGTAATCATAAAAAAGCCATTCTATGAAACTTCCTTCTGATTTTATAGTTTTTATTCACGTTTTTAGATGGCGCAAGCATCCAATCCGTGAGTGAGGTGGGTACCCGTTGCGGGGTAGAATCAGGCTCTCGATCTTAATTCATGGAGGGTGACCCCCCCCCCCCCTACTTTGTTGAGCTAGAGAAAAGATGAAATACATTTTTTTGTTTGTTTCAAAAAATTACCGAAAAACTGAAATTCAGTGAAAAATGATAATTTAATTTTTCAATGATCTTCCACAACTGTAATTCAACCATTTCAGATGGGAGGAAACCTCACTTAGTAAAAAATTGATGCAGTGACATCTAGTGAGTAAAATAGTGTCAACGATCATTGATCCATATGGCAAGAAATCCCAAAGCGAAACAGTGGCCGACTTAATTCATGGGTCCACCCTGGAAGCTTCAAGATAGGAGCCTCTTCATAGGCCTATCTGGCCCGTCCGTATTCCTACAATAGGCCCATAGGGCTGGGCATGGGGGAAAACTCTGATGCTGGTCAGTGCCGTCTTAACGCATGGGCCTACCCGGGCATGACCCGGGGGCCTCAAGGGAAGAGTGGCCTCAGGAAAATGAGAAGTAGTTGAATTTTTCGAGAATTTGCGAAGCAGGGCCTCAGAAAAATCACTTGGCCTAGGGGCCCCATGATGCTCTTAAGACGGCCCTGTGGCCCGGGTCGATTAATGTCAGGGCCTGGCATCAGCCAGCGGCCCGGTGGTTGAGAGTACACCAGTCTCAAAGAACAACACAAAAGAATTAATATAAAAACGTGAGAATATACGATGGAAAACACACGAAGATGAAGAAAAAAAAAAAAATCCAATTACTAGCTGGAATCGAATCTGCAACCTGCTTCCAAAGCTACATTAAAACTTTCAAACTGCTTTGCCTTCGGCTGATATTCTCTCAGTTGGTCCCGAAAGGGATGCCAGTTTCGGTTCTAAGTAAATACAGTCGAGCACACTTATAACATACTCCGGATGTAACACACACCGTGGGTGTGACATAAAGTTGTATAATCCTTAAAATCTGGCCCGTTCACGTCTATATATATTTACATCTGTCCAACATACACTGCTTACAACATACATTGTGGATATACCACCACCACCTTGGGGGGGGGGGGCCCCGAAATGTGAGAAAATGACCGAAAAAAGGGAAAAAGATGGCCAAATCCATTGTTCTGTCACTTTCGTCCCCCCCCCACAATGAAAGTGGTCCCCCCCGAACGAAATTTCTGGCTACGCCCCTGACTCCCACTCTGTCCCCAGAGGGGGATATAAGCTGTTAAGAAATCATGCTGGAAAAGCCTTTCCAGCATCCAGGCTGGGAGAGCTACCACGCAGAGGTTGCAACAGCAGTAACCAACCCCCAGAGCAATCAGAAAAGCCAGCACAAAGTGACGTCCGACATCACTTCTCCGGGTGGGAACATATTATATGACAATATTGCTACAAAAATCTGAAAATTACGACAGCGGAAAACATCAATGAACGTCAATGTTCGTCAATATGACACGGAGCAAAAGGTAGGATATCCGATATTACATTGATACAGATAACAGATTTACATCGATTAGATACTACGTAGCAATAACATTCCTCCATGAGATATAATACGGATGGCAGAGGAAATAATTATGAACTTCAATGCCCATCTGTATGTACAATTCAGAGCAATATTATAGAAAAGAGATGGAGGTAGATATGACATGTTTTTCCGAGATATATATATATATATTATATACATATTATATACAGATGGGAGGGGGGGGGGCAGAGGGAATCATTATGAACATCAGTGACCAACAATACAATGCTACAGTTACATTATAACATTCATTTACAAATGCTTATATACAGTATTAATAAATTCTAACGTTTATGTGCGAATTATTCTTCTCTCGGGTCGAAATCTGGATCGGAATCTGAACTCGTATCAGGGGTTTGCACATTAACATAGTCAGTTGGTACTGATTCCAGCAACGAAAAACTTAATATTTGATAGTTTGGCTCGTAGGGGAAGTATTTTTAAGTATTATTTTCTTCCAGGAAACTATGTCTTCTGAAGGTTGAGTTGCTATATGATGTTCCTTGGTGAGCTGACAGTCCGTAGCGTATAGTGATATGGGTTGCCCACTTTTCTACATTTACAAATACAAATACAACGCCACAACAGGCAAAATCCCAACGAGGTGGCATTTGTTGGTTTTTCAAAGAAATCTGCTCAAGTATGCGGGAAAGAGGCCTTTATCTTTATCTGAAACCGACTATAGCTCAGGTGGGAAAGAGGCCATGCTCTATGAAGTAACGTACCAGCTCTTTGGTCCATTTCCTGGGTTTGAGAGATACTTGCGGTATAATGTCAAAGACATTACGGTCTTTACTGTTTTTTCATTTATGCTGCCATCTTTCCATAAGATCTCCCATTGACCCTCTCTTCGCCCAAGATTTCGGAAGAAAAAGTGAGAAATCAGTATGGGATCGCTGTGTGGCGTCTTCTGCAGTCTTGTCCGCTAATTCATTTCCAGAATTTCCTTCATGGGCCTTGACTCGTTTAAGCTCTATATTGCAATTCTGGAGCAGAATATTCCTGATGTTTTTTGCCATAGAATGTTTGGACAGCGGATCACGAACGGGAAGCCTTGGAGTCACAGAATATCACCACTTTTTGGCAGAATTCAATGGCTTTATTACATGCCATGAGAAGAGCAAACAATTCGGTCTGGAAAATAGAATTGTTGTCGTGTAATTTACATGACCATCTGTAAGTCACCAGGTTATCCTGAATAATAATGAATGCAGAAGCCACTCCTCCCTCCATTTTTGATCCATCTGTGTATATAGATCTGGATGAGTCCTTGAAGGGGCGTAGCCAGAAATTTCGTTCGGGGGGGGGGGGAACCAAAGTGACAGAACAATGGATTTGGCCATGTTTTTCCCTTTTTCCGGTCATTCTCTCACATTTCGGGGAGGGGGGAGGACCAGACCCACCAAGTCTCCCCCCCCCCCACGTCCTTGAGTCCCTGGCATGATTTAGTGTTGCCTTCTTCCAACAAAACTTGTGTTTCTAGAAGTCCCTCTGCCGGGTGATGTGGCCATTCAATTCAAGGTCTCTGCAGTTACAATGGGAAGAGGGTCTCTTTGTTTGTCCTGTGGATAGCCGTATTATTTCTGAAGAGAATACTTGATTTAGCCTCCAGGACTGTAAAAATTCCCTATTTACAGATACATACATACTTTACGATTACTACAAATATATATCCATATTTCTTATGAGCATCTTTTTCTCAGCCATCTCATTGGGCATTTCGTCAGTTGTGTGGCCTTGTATTCATATATATATTTTTTTTTTTCATAGGGCCGGAGGGACTGAGCATAGGGGCAAAAATTTAAATCTAGCCTAGCCTAGAAATGATTGAGCTATTTCAATGCCCTTTAGATATATGTAATGTGCTGCCATCTAGGGAGAATATACCAGCCATATGTTCCTAATAAAAGTTGACAGTTATGATTTGACTGAACACTGAGTAAAATTCCTAAACTTCATTCTCACGATAAATTGATGTATAAAAATATTAAATAAAGCATTATTATTTACAGAAATTTGTGAATATATTGTCAATTAAAATTTTAAAAAGGTAATTACGTATGTATAATTTCTACTTCACCGTTTGGTATGCTCTGGCTTCTCTTCAAACATCGAGATAATCTTTCGCCTTTTACTAAAGATTACCGTGGAGAGGAGCAACTTAATGAGCTTGAGGAATTTTTGGAAGCTCCGAAAGGGGCTTAATTTTATCTCATGTAGTTGTATGGAGAAAATGTCGCATTAGTTTGAGACGCTTTATTTCTTGTGTTCGGTATTCTCATTCCTAGTTTCATGTATACTTTCTCACAACTGCTAACTTTTGAAAATGAGTATTCGGGTGATTTTCGCGCAAACCCGTATTTTATGCTTAAACCACTCTCTAATAAACACAATAGGGATTTCCCAAACATAAAAGTTAAAGCGTAGGGCTTATGTGGTAGCTTTTTGACATATTTGTTCACCATTTTATAGTCCAAATTGCTTGAAAGTTACTAAAAATGCTGTGTACACAACACTTTTTTGTAACACCAAGTTCATTTAATTAAGCCAGGAAGGATCTTCAGTTAGGCGTAATCTGAAACAAAAAACGTAAGTCTGGAAAGTCTTAAAACACTTAAAAACCCTAACTCGAAAATTTGAATAAAATAAACCAAAGCACAAATAAAAACAGTGTACAGTACGCGCAACTTTTAACCGAACGATGGCGATATCTTGGGCTATATTTATTGTAAAAGAAAGGTACACTCAAACCTGTTTTTGTGCGATTTTTTTTATGCGATTTATGAAAATTTCAATCAAATTAGAACATAACTGACAAAGTTATCAATAAAAAAAAATTAGTAGGTTTGATCGGCCATTTAGTTTTTTCGATTTTTGATATTTCATCACATCGTTACGCTAGCACATGGCATCGGCGGAGGTTTTAATACTTTCAGTGAAAATGAACTTGTCGAAATGATTCAGGATGAAACCGTAAGGGATGATGACATTATAAATTACGTAACAGATATTACTGATGGGCAAGAAGAACCCGATCATATGACAGCAGATAAAATCTATGCAGGACTCCAACTTTGCAGTAAATTAGAAGGTCATTTTCTTGCAATCGATGCCAATTCTGAAAGAACTTCAAAATTTCAAAAGGAGCTTCAATCTTGTATATCTGGCTACCGAGACATATACAAGCGTCTAGTGAAACAACAGTCGTCGCAAAAACTGATCACCGACTATTGGGTAACTGAAAAAAAGTCAACTCTAAACGAGTGCGAGGTAGTACCTTCAAGTGACGAAAGTGATTTTGTTTACCACAAGAAAATTCGCGTATTGTCAGACTACGAAGGATAATGATTATACATTTTGAACAGTTTTGTATGTGTAAAATAAGTACATATGTAAATAAAATATTTAAAAATGTTCGCATGTGTATTTTCTAAATCAGATTCCAAAAGGTTTGGCGAGATTCCAAGTAGCTGCCCAGCCTCGTGTCTTGATTTCGTTTAAAAAAGCAATTTCTAGTTATTTCTTAAGATTTTGAGTTATTTTCTACGTGAGACTTTTTTTATGCGGTCCCTATCCACCCCACAAAAAAAAATTTTTTAAAATGTGTTGCGAAAAACATTTTTATAGCTACTCGTGAAGTTTTGTGCGATTTTTTTTATGCGGTCCCTATCCACCGCAGAAAAACAGGTTTGAGTGTAGTGTATGGTTTCTTTTGTCAGTGGACGCCATCTATAAAATCTTGTTAAAAATTTTTACAAAATCATTTTTAACATTCAAATTCGAAAAGTTTTGCAAAACTTTGAAAAAATTTAGGATTTCTATATGCATTCCTAGATGTCACTGTACTGTATTTTATGTCAGTGTGCGCCATCTATAAAACCTTGTTGATAATTTTTGAAAATTATTTTGAATATTCAAATTAGATAATTTTTAGACAATTTTGATAGAATTAAGATAAACAAAAAAATATTTAAATGTTTTCTTTTCAGACTACATATAATAATAATAGCTAACTGTTGCTAAAGGTAATATATTTGATATAATATTAAACATTTGAAAATGTAGGGAATGCTCACATAAATACATTTAAGGGTGTATAATAAGGCAGTTAATTCTGTCAATATGAAATAAAATATTAAAACAAAAGCGTCAGAGGGCGCTCATATCTTACCGAGAGAGAGATGGCAGGAAGACGAGCAACAGCTAGAAGGAGGCAAGGTGGTGCTGCTACCTGAAAATGAAGTTCGTAGGACACACAAAGTAGTAGCTTTCAGTGCAGATTATTATCGACTTATTAATGGTATCTAAAACTAAATGCTTACTACGAATATGGTAGGAAAAAAAAACTAAAGAAGCAAACTCATCGGGGAAAGGCACTTCCCCATTTATGCATAGTGTTATATGGTATATTTAGATTTTTAACTCTTAGTGCATTAAGTTTACCGTTACTTAATTTAAATAGAGGAATGCCGTGATAAGAGGGGGAAAGGGGGTGAATAACCACCCAGGTTCTTTTATAGTTTCTGAGATTATATTATTACCAAAAATAAAAAAGAAAAGCCATCTCAACAAATGACAGGATACAGTGAATCAAGCAAGACAACATTTCAATAATTAAGAATTTAATTCTAAAAAAAATGAACCGTTAGTTCTAGGGGCCCCTTTTGGAACGAATAATATGAATATTACAGAGATATTAATAGCTGTACATGGACACACCGCGAACGGCGGCATCCCTGAGCGGATATCCAGGATTGGACATTATCGTCAGATGACGGAGACAGCAAAAAGTGGGGGGGGGGGTATCCGAAAGATAGGTAAATTTAGAGTACTTTACCGAACTGTCCCTCGGAGGATGAAGACCTCAGCTCGTTCTCGGGTGGAATGCGAATGGTCTCAGGAAGACGGAAGGCAGGTGTCACTCACTGGAGCGATACGGACGGATCCATGGTGGTGGCTGAGATGACAGGTCGCTCATAGATGAAGTGCCGAATTTTCCGTCTTCACTGGTGAGATCTAGATACTAGAGCTCGCCACGGGTTGTTGATCCATGCTGATGTTCCGGTGGCTGGCTGATACCGTTCGTCGGGATGTGTCGCTCTTTTCAGTCGTTTATTGGTAATGTCTGGAACTGGAGCTCGGCATATTGGCAGGTAGTAAGGCCACGGCCCTGTCGCTGATCCATGGCGATACCGGCTTTCGCAACTTCCTCCCGGATGGTTGAGGGAGGGGAGCTTTTCTTCAGTCGTGGGCAGGAGGATTGTTCGGACTTACGGGGGAGTAGGTGGCGAGGGGGCCACGCAGCTTCAGGCTCAACATCTCTCAGTCCCCCAAAAAAAAAGGAAGCCTCGTCTTCGTCAACTTTTCTCTGGACCTTCAACTTTCCGGCCTTCCGATTGGAGGCGGAGGGGTCACCAGATAGCCACGTCATGTCCTCTCGATGAAAGCGCGCGAAAATGGTGACTCACCCCTGGGGGGGGGGGAGAAGAGGAGGAGGGACTAGGGAAGGGAGAGCAGCAAAGTTTCATGTCGAAACACGATCATGATAGAAATCTGGAATTTTATTTGCCGCTCATGAGCACGGGGAACAGAGAAAATGTCCACAAATGAGGGATTTAACAATTTTAAAATATATAAAAAATAATACAATTTTCAGCCTCGCTGAAACACATAATAATTAATAAGAGTAATTAGTGACTGTGTGTAGTGTTTGTTTTTACGTGTGGGCCACATATGAATAGGGAGTATTTACGTGTGTGTGTATGAAGAATGATAATCACAAAAAAAAAATACCACTACACCTTCCATTTTTCCCATTCTCCATAACAATAGTATGCAGCATATGAGCTGGATTCCATACTCAAAACTGAGTACCTTGTGTAAACTCCTTTTTTTTTCTATATATATAATCACGAAGTGTATAATCTTTATAATACTTTATCTTCCCAGACCGTAACTTTGTACATTATTATTGTGATAACGCTTTCTACGAAAAGCAAGGGACTGTAGAGAGATAGAACCGCTCACAACCGCGGACTGATGCAAAGCACCTTACTTCCGTTACCTCAAAAGAGGCAGAGTTGTGTCGGGAAAGGTAGCAAAGATTTATAGTGGTGGCGCCGCGTGCCCGCTAGTTTCGAATCACTCGCGTCGTTCTCCCCATGAAGACAGCCATCAACTCGATGCAACGTACCCATTTGACAAAAATGGGTGACTGAATCCAATGACTAGGGAGAAAAATTGCACTAGCGCCCAGTGGCACATAAGGGCCGGAGACCGCATCCTGGAATTTCGAAAGAAGTGTGGAAAAGACTTATGGGCAAGAAAGAAGAAGAAGCTGCATGTTGAAGTGGGAGAGATTTGAGAATTGTCTTAATACACAATGTATACAAAATATATATACAGCGCCTCGACTGTGACGGGAAACGAAGAAACAAAGCCTCCGTCCACAGTCCTGTTTCCCTTTCCTTTTACAGAATATGCAATATATACACGCACAGAAAACATACAGAGCCTGCACTGAGACGGGAATAATCAAACAGATCCTTAGTTGACAGTGCTGGACATTCACATTTGAATTACACGCATATATTATTTACATTGCAAACATTTTCCTTTTTTTAAATTATTGAGAATGCACATAAAAATTACTATGAAGGTAGTATTGGGTGCAAATATCACCACGAGCTCATACAAATATATATTCAAGGTTACAAAATTATTATAATTTTATAAAAGTGCGGCGGGAATAATCAAACACAGCCTCCGTTCATAGTGCTGGGTGGCAGCGATCACATTTGAATTACCCACACATATATTTACACAATATATTTATATAATACACACCATTTACATAATGTAAATTTCCCTTTTTATATAATTGTTGATACACATAAACATTACTACGCACGATACATATATTGTAAAAAATGCCATAATGAGCTCATACAAATATTCAAGGTTACTAAACCACCATCATACTATGAAATTGTATATACAAAAACATTCATAATTTATACAGGGTGTATTACTAAAATATTATGGTTTAGGAGCCTAAGTGCGCGCCCCTCTATGTTGGATCTGCATCTGTTTCAGATTCTACTTCCGAATCACCAGTGGATTGTTCCCTGCTTTCAGTTATTATCAAAATAGTTTCTTTATTATTTATCAGATATCCCAAGACTTGCTGTAGTTTCCTCGTTGCAGATCTTTGTAAAATAATTTTCCGTTTCCGCAAGATCTCTCGTCCGTTCGGTGGCGCCTGTAAATGGTATCCCTTTGTGTACTCACACTGTGTCCCATAGTGTATCACGCTTCCCGGATGGTACTGGTCTGGCTGATTTTGAACCTTTGCATGTATTCACCGAATGGACCGTGTTCTGTGAGGAACATTACTATTTCTCTCGGCATGACTTCTTTCATTTTACTCACTTTTGGTATAACGTCGAAGACCTTTCTTCCAGTTGTGCATATTTGCCAAAGGTGTTGCCATTTCTCTGACACTTCTTGCGAGAGCAGATTTTTAATGTAGGATGCCGGCTTTCATGTTGATGTTTTGTGGCCTCTTTTGCTGATTTATCCGCCATTTCATTCCCCTTAACGCCTACATGAGCTTTCACCCATCGCATTGTAATCTTTCTGTTGTCCATTAGTGTTTTTCTAATATCATACACTAGGCTATGAGGGGATTCCACGTCTCGTATTGCCTGTATACAGGACATGCTGTCTGTCTTTACAGTTGATTTTTCTGCAAAAGTTTTTGCATAATTGACCACCATCCAGATTGCGTATAACTCTGCTTGGAATACAGTGTTGTTATTGAGCAATCGGCAGTATTATATATATATGCACGGAAAGTGCAAAGTTAACAATGTGAATACATCGAGAATATTCTGGTGAGTTTTTGAGAAAATACAATATATCTTTGAATGTGATAGGACCAAAAACACGTACGAAAACACATATCGAAAAAAACACGTACAGTTTAAAAAAAAAGGGGCTGCAGGGGAAAAAAATGCATACTTACAAAATTGGCTATGCATGATTGGCAATACTTTACACTTCTGTATAAAGAGTAACAGTGCAAAACATACTGCATACAAAATGAGTGACTAGGAGATGAATACACACGCCAGTCCGTTTTTGCATTCCAAATGTCATAGAATACACAATTTTTACATAAAAATAGATGGGGAAACAATCCAGTTATACATACAAACTATATGTAATACGCAAGCAGCTAGGGAAAGCATTACGCACCTCCTAGTCCGTAAGAAATTATGGAGGAAATAGAGGGGTGTGACTATTGTGGTCGCATGATACATAGTTGCAAGGGAGCATACAAAGCATATATGCACGTATAAGTCTCAAAACCACACAAAGAAGAAAAGTGTGTAACGGGATTCAGTTAACAATGTGAATACGTCGAGAATTTTCAAAGGAGGTTTTGGAGAAAAATACAATATATTTTTGAATGTGAAAGGACCAAAGTATCGAAAAATACACATACAGTTTAAAAGAGCAACGCTGTCCTTTGGTTGTCGGATGGCAGGAGCGATTTTACACACGTCCGTCCACTTCGACTTCGGACGGAAATTAAGGCTCAATTTTCTCATGTTTGTGTGGTAAAATGGTGTTAGGAGATGGCGATCAAAATACGCTATTCGACTGATAGGCCCGCCATCTCTTGACCAAAATTGTGCATATTGAATTTTTATCTTTTTTTTAAAGACAACTCATTCCTTCGACATGAGCACTGAAATGCGCTGAACTCAAAACGACTGTACGTATGAAATAAAATTAATAATTCACATGAATAACATTATATAGGTTTTTTTTAATATGATACATGGTTGGTTCATCGTTTCTTAAAGTAAAAGTGTATGAATAATAATCTCGTATGCGAAATTCCAGTCTCGCCACAGAGAGCTACTTGTAAACTCGCTATAGCGATCGCCTGTAGTGGGTATATAGTGTCAAATTGTTTAATGTATTCTCTTGCAGGGGTGGAATTACCGCTGTCGGGCCAACGAGGCTTTAGGATCACGTGATATTCGCGTTCTCGAAAGGTAGACACGTTAACCAATATGGCAACTCATAAAGAAACAAATCTAAATTAAAGAAACGTAGAAGTGAATCGTTTTATTTTTCTTTTTGATGCACGCTTCGATATCAAGAAAAAATTCTTGAAATTCAAGTTATCGATCTGCTTGGTTTTGCTTAAAATGCATCATTAAAGCTGCGGAATCTCTTCAATGTAATTTATGGACCCATTATTAATTTCAAAATATCCTAAACCAGCGTTTCTCAACCTTTTTTTTGACTCGGGAACCCTTTTCAGTGTATAATTTCTATGCCGGAGCCCTGTTTGACTCGAGGAGCCCTTTTTTGTACATAATTTTTATGGCAGAATTTTGTAAGCCTCTCTTATTTACTTATCTATCAAATTTACTAATTAATTTTATTTTCCTCGAGTCGCCGCGGAACCCCTAAGAGGTACACACCGAGCCCTTGAGGCTCTGCGGAGCACCGGTCGAGAACCGCTGTCCTAAACTATATGGATTGATGCAGTTATACATTGTATGACAATACGGACACACTAATTTTCATTTTCGGGCTTGAGAAGATGTACACTGAAGAGCCAAAAAAACTGGTACACCTGCCTAATATCGTGTAGGGAGCCCGCAGAGGTGCCGCAACACGACGTGGCATGGACTCGACTAATGTCTGAAGTAGTGCTGGAGGTAATTGACACCATGAATCCTGCAGACAGGCTGTCCATAAATCCACAGGAGTAAGAGGGGGTGGAGATCTCTTCTGAACAGCACGTTGCAAGGCATCCGAGATATGTTCAATAATTTTCATGTCTGGGGATTTAGGTGGCCAGCGGAAGTGTCTAAAGTCAGAAGAGTGTTCCTGGAGCCACTTTGTAGCAATTCTGGACGTGTGGAGTGTCGCATTGTCCTGCTGAAATTGTCCAAGTCCGTCGGAATGCCGAATGGACATGAATGGGTGCAGGTGATCAGACAGGATGCTTACGTACCTACTACTTCACTGCACACCAACTCCGGTCATATACCGCCATACACCAATTTCCAACCAGTGGAGTTGGGTGGGAAATGAAGGCTCCATCCATCGGTGGTCGCTCTAGGTTCCGTAGGTAAAGAACTTGCTTCTGATGTTCTATGCCCGGATTCGAACCCATGGACCTTGATGGTAACCTTCATAGTGGAAGACGAGCATCTTTACCACTGCGCCACTCGGGGTGCTTACGTACCTGTCACCTGTCAGAGTCATATCTAGACGTATCAGGGGTCCCATATCACGCCAACTGCACACTCCCCATACCATCACAGAGCCTCCACCAGCTTGAACAGTCCCCTGTTGACATGTAGGGTCCATGGATTCATAAGGTTGTCTCCATACCCGTACACGTCCATCAGCTCGAACCAATTGGAACCGAGACTCGGCAGACCAGGAAACGCAGTCCTCAACAGTCCAATGTCGGTGTTGTCGGGCCCAGGCGAGGCGTAAAGCTTTGTGCCGTGCAGTCATCAAGGTTACACGAGTGGGCCTTCGGCTCCGAAAGCCCATATCGATGATGTTTCGTTGAATGGTTCGCACGCTGACACTTGCTGATGGCCCAGCATTGAAATCTGCAGCAATTTGCGGAAGGGTTGCACGTCAGTCCCGTTCTTGCATGATCTTTTTCCGGCCGCAGCGATGTCGTAGATTTAATTTTTTATCGGATTCCCGATATTCACGGTACACTCGTGAAATGGTAGTACGTGAAAATCCAAATTTCACCGCTACCTCGGAGATGCTATGTCCCATCTCTCGTGCGCGGACTATAACACCACGTTCAAATTCACTTAAATCTCGATAACCTGCCATTGTAGCAGCAGTAACCGATCTAACAACTATGCCAGACACTTGTTGTATTATATAGGCGTTGCCGATCGCAGCGCCGTACTCTGATTGGTTCCATATCTCTTTATTTGCATACGCGTACCAGTTTTTTTGGCTCTTCAGTTTTAATCAATCTTATTGCATGTACATCAAACTCAAAAGTATGTCTAATTATTTTACATTTAATTTTCTGGGCTTCGTATCTCTAAGAGAACTCAATATTTCGAAAATCAAGAAGTTAATTCAAATTATATAAAATTAGTGATGTGGCGGAAAACCCCACTAAATTTCCACATTTCTACTCTAAAATCGGCAATTTTAACATTGATTTCTATGGGGCTCATCCTGTGCTTGTCCCTCAAAGTAATGATGATTATGGCGTCTATTCAAAAAGCTCATTAGAACTTACCGTTATTCCTTTTCTTTGCATTAGCGATTCGTAGAACTTTTTTTCCGTCCTAATTTCATTGTTTAATTCAATTATTCTAATGGAAGGTCCTTATATCACGACAATCTTTTTGTTTTTCATTTTTATGAATGTTTTTGAATTTGAATTTCATCGTTTTTTTATTTTTTTCAAGTTACATTCATTTTTGTTATGGCCAGACCAAACCAGAATGAGAGGTAATTTTGCGTGCCCAGCCTTTCCGGGCCTTACGCGGGCTTACAAAGTGTGAAGTTGACCCACGTATGAAGGGATAGACAAGACAGTATGTGTATGTTTAGAGAAATTTTGTCAAGTTCGGGAAATTCTCCGGCACTGGCGAATTTAAAAATTTGAATTTGCTGGTAAATGCTCCAGAACCTTCTATTAGTGTTCTTAAGAGGGGAAGAGGATAGAAGAAAGCAAAATATTACGGTTTCCGCCATAACTCACCTAGATGAGCTCGGCATTTGGGTATTTTTCCCCCATAAATACTGTAAATAGAAGAGAAAAATAGGGGGGAGAAGAAGGGGTAGGAAAATTTTTAGGGAGAGAAGAAGGGTGAGAAAGGAAAAAGGGGGGGGGGGTAGAATTTTATTTGAGTGACAAATCTCAAAAGCAGCATTCGGTACACCCTTGCTTTTCATTCGTCAAGATGAGAAAATACGTATATTATTGGCATGGCAGAAAATTTTGTCCCGAGGGCACAAAAAAATAATCGAAGATATGCTTCCAGTTGAATAACAAAATAAATGCGAGAGGTTCAAAAAATATTCCTTGTTAAAAATAAAATCCTTGGTTAAATATGTTTCTGTACAAGAGCGAGCATCTCATTCCGCCTGCTCAAGGCGAGAGAGCTAATCTGGGAAGACAACTTTACAGCCTAAGCCTTTTTATCTGTCTTTTTTTGGAGCATCGAGAGAAAGCCCTCATAGCCATACAATAATAATAATAGTAACGCTTTTCTGAGTTCTCCTGCACCCTCTAGCGAGTAAGAATTTTGTGGGAGATGATCTGCTGGCAGCGAGCCAAGTCAACACCTAAAGCAGGAGGTGTCTCCTGCAACAAAGAGTCTCATCCAGAACCTCCGAAATGGAATCCGTCAACTTCTCCATGGGGCCTTGTGACACTCCCCTCCCTGTAAGGGCCATGAAAAGAAAATCATTCTATCCATTTTACCAACAAATAATATCCAGAGGCCCCCCTCTTCCGTCTCGGGACCCACTACTTAGACTTTTAGTGGGAGGGGGCGACGATTTATCTCGGGCTTCCGCTGTTGCAAATTTTACAATGCTAATTAACAAAAAAAACAATGAGATTAATCCGCGACACCAGAAATGAAACCTATCCACATCTCCATGGCGACCCTGCAGCCCTGTCTCGGACTTCCTCTCCGTGAGGGACACGAGTAATTTTCACTTGTATTAATTTTACCAGCAAATAAAATCCAGGGCCCCCAACCAATGACACGGGACCCAATTCTCATATTTTTTGGGGCGGATATGGAAATTGCAAGTTTTTCAATGTTAAAGAAAAGAAGAAAACAATGAGATTCATCAAGAGCCTCTCGAAATGAAACCCGTCAACTGCTTTAATGAAAGTATCTGTCCAATGCCCCGCCTGGGTACCCGGACGCTGTGGCTGGGAGCACACAGTGTTGATATACACACCTCTCGGTACATACACATAACTTGGTCCAGATGGGTCAAGCGGTCTCCGATGTAATCAGGAGTTTAATGAAAACTTGATCCAAAAACGTAACTAATTTCCGTTGCATAGAAATGGACACATTCAAAGTTTGTGATTTTATATTATAGAGCAGATGTGTTACGGTAAAAGCTCGAAGATTGGTAAGACCTAATCTTTACCAAGGCGAATTGGTCAGGCTTTGAACAAACGCATATAGTACTAATTTTACAATTCATCATCCATTATTTTCATCCATCATTCATTGAAAATATGTATTTTTAATGAATGATGAAGATATGTGTATTTAAATTTCTCGTGTGAATTCCAATATTCGATTTAAGCGAAGGGAAAATATTAGAAATTGCCACTCTAAAGAGCAACTTTAACATTGTCTTTGTATAGGAGAAGTTTCGGTTCCAGAGGATGTTTGTCATTTTAAGTGGGTTATCTTGTTATCCGTTGCGCGGATTAAGTGGAGCCGATTGTTATTGAAGGGCTTACAGCAAGAAGGACGTAGCTCGATTTTGACACTTAGAGTTAAGTCCACTTTGTTGTTTTAAAAATACATTGTTTACATGGTATGCATTACCTCCGTCATGCAGATATACGAGTAACCTTTTAAGCGGTAATTAGAAACCACTAAACCCTCCTACCAAATGCCATATCGTTCTTAATTATATAAGAAGGCTTTCTTCAGATTTTCAGTAGGTTCAAACCAAATAGGGTAAGTTTTTCCATTGAGATATCATTTTTATAACGTAACTGAGCTTGTCGAGAGACAAGATAACTCGTCACTACAACTTAAAGGGTGAAGTTCGTTTTTAAACCTGTTAAGAACAGGCACGAGAGAACGTGCCCGTTCGTTTAGTACATAATCATGAAGCATTATGGGTAACTCTTTATTCAGAATAATTTATATATAATAAATAAATTTATTCAAACGTTGAAATTTAGGAAACAAACTGATTTTTTGCACTTCTAGTTAGTTTATTTTGTTTTATTTGCTAATAAAAAAAAACAAGTGATTAATTTTCAAATTTCATAAATAAAATTCATGTGAACATTCATGCAGCATAATTGCAGTATATAGATCGCGCGCATATATTATTGTTATATATTGTTTTTACTGCCATCTAGTGTCATTGCGTTGACACATTTTCTCACAAATGCCGGGAAGGGAAAAAATTATAGAATGTTTCGTATATATTACGGTTTGATAATTCTAGCGATGACGATCGGTGAATAATACAAAATAAACGAGAAATATGTGTCGATATACCTAAGGTTTATGCGTTTTATTGATATTCGATCAGAAACTTTCACTAGCATTATTCTCTTGTGAAATTTAGAAAGATAATTATACATATCATCAACACTCTTGTATTATGTGATATATACTTATAACCATATTTAATCATATATTACTGTGTTCCCTGTATTTCTTTTATGTATTACTTACAATCAGAGCCCAATTTGGGCGAACTAGGTGGGTCTGGTGAGCCGGATCAGAGGGGGCGCCAATTAACCTCTCTTCCAACATCACAATGGGGGCGCCAAAATGCATGCTTACCCTTTGTGACCAGGCATCTAGTTGCGGTGCTGCTTGTAAGTATAATTAATACGAGTCTAATATAATACAAAAAACACTTGAAGATTATCAACACATGTGTTATTCATTCGGCACAGAGTTGATGTAGAATCTATGCTTTAACCACTTGCCTGCCGGATTTTTAATATTTTTCTGCCTGCACACAGAAAAAATACCAGTGGTTTTTTATTTTTTCATTCTATCTGCATATGTCTATGGCTAGAAATAATAGACAATTACAAAGAATCACGCGTGCTGAATTTTTTAATTCACAAATCCTTATATATATATAAATTTTGATTTACTTATTACCTTTTATTGAAATTAATTTTTTTAAAAGCTCTTATTTTCGAATATTTTCGCATGTAATAAATATAACCTAGTTTTTGGATAGATTATGCGACTGAACTAGATTATGTGTATCTATATATCATTATATTGCTGTTGCATGAGACCATATCGTTTGTGTAGATTTAGTTAGACCGCCGGATAACGAAATGGACTACGATTTGATCAAAAAAATCTTTCAAACATAAAACCCGTGTATTGTCATGGGATAGTTTAATCTAAAAAATAAATTCTGGGGTTCCAGAATAAACACCAGACAAGGTATAGCCTTCAAAGATTACTGTGATAAAAATGCAATCAGTGGTTCAGACATACACAAGCATTATCCAAAGGTAATAAATCACAGACCAAATGTTCTGGACTTTGCAATCACCAGAAAATTTTATCATCAGATAACTTCAGAGGTGCTTTACAAACTAAATTCCGACCACCGCCCAGTGAAATTGAATGTCGACCTCAGAATCAACTCATCTAGAATGAAAATCAAAAGTATCAATTGGCAGAAATACCAATGTAATCCTCAAGAACTTGAAATTCTTCCGTATAATTTCAACGATATTCAGCAAGCAGACGATGCCACGAAAGAATTAACGAAACAAATACAAAGAGCCATAGAAGAGGCAACAACGGGAAGAGAAAAGAATATGCATCCTTTAAAACTACCAGAGGAAATAAAAGAGCTTATAAGGGAAAAAAACACAAATGGAGGAAAAAATTTCAGTAAACGAGATTTTCCCGCCTTTCAAAACAATTTATAACAGAAAAACGGTTGAAGTCAGACAGACTATTAGAAAATATCTCAATGACAGATGGAGAGATTGGCTTCAAGAATCTAAAGCGGAGGATGGGTACCTTTTTGACGTGTATAAAACAATGAAAGCCAACACGCAAATTTTACCACTAATTTATAATAGTCAGCGTAAACTATTATATGAAGACCAAGCAAAAGCAGACGAATTTGCAAGAACTTTCGAAAATCAATTTTCTCCAAATAACAATACACCACAAGGGCTCGTAGATGACGTAAATGAGGAAGTGCAAAGATATTTGAACAATATTCCAGCTCAAGATTCCAGTATTTTATATCACACAAACGTCAAGAAATAATCAAAAGAATTAAACCGAAGGAGGCAGCAGGATTTGACGGCCTAACTTCAAAGGCAATAAAAATGTTTACCCCAAACATGATCATCGCAATTGTTAACTTTTTCAATGGACTTCTTGATAAAGTTTACTTTCCAGATTACTCGAAAAATGCAATTATAAAAGTTATACGGAAGCAATTAAAACCAAAAGAGTACTGCAATTCATACAGACCCATCGCTCTTCTTTCACATGTGTCTAAATTATTCGAAAGGGTTTTTGCAGCAAGATTGATCAAATTTATAGATCACAGATCAGAGCAATTCGGTTTTAAGAAAGGTCACGGTACTACAAATCAACTCGTGAGAGTTGTGGGAATGCCTTCTAGAGGATAAAATTTACAAAGACTATACAGTAGGAGCTTTTTTAGATTATAACAAGGCATTCGACTGCATTTGGCACGAGAAGCTCCTACTGAAGATTATCAACAGAGGTTATCCCTCGATAATCATTAAATTTTTGCAATCATACTTTTCAGGTCAAAATAGGAGAAGCATGTTCTTCCAAAAAATGCATTAAAGCGGGAATAAATCAAGGATCAAACTTAGGACCTATATATTACACAATATTTTTATGGATGATTATCCGCAGGTGCCCAAGGGAATTTTATCTTTATATGGTGACGATGTTCTCATGATATGCGCAGATAGGATAGCTTCTAACGAAACCTCCAGGAGCTGATGAAAAAGTGGAATACTGGAATTTTGTAAACAGGGCCAAATTAAATGTTTCAAAGTGTGTTTTTATGTGTCTGACGAATGAAGAGATTCCACAAAATTCTTATTTGTTTATTGAACATCAAGCGATTGGCCCAAGCATAGTGACTTAGTAACTATGAGTATGCATAGACACTCGCCTAAATTTCAAATATCATGTCGAGCAAGTGATAAAAAAATCTCAAATTGCAATGGAACGTCTCCTCCGTTTCCGCTACCCAAAGTCACATGTATCACTAAAGAACAAGAAAATTATGTATGAACAAATTATCAGACCTGTTTTTACATATGGTGCACCGGCTTGGGCTTTCTCTCAGAAAAGCAATATTTACAACCTCCAGAAACATCAAAATTACATTGTCAGGTGCTCCAAGATCCTTCAGACTAACCGACCTGCACGCTGTTCTTCAAATTCCATCCATCTACAAATATATAAAGAAACTGACCAAAAAGTACTTTGAGAAGCAAGAATTTTCAGAAGTTGGATGTTATTAAGCTCAGCATCCAACTACCCAGCTGAACAGAAATTAGCACAGTTAAGACCAAAGAATATCTTGGTTACAAATTTTAGAAAGGAATTTTAATTGTCATAGAGCAAGCAATAATGGTTAATCATACTGAAGTTATGATTTGAAAAAACGTTGTATTAATAATGTACCACAGCATAGTATAGATAAATATTACTATAAATAAATTTCATCAAATTTTTGTAAAATGCTGGAAATGATGAAAATGTTAATCACTACCAATCAATTCCATTTTTGACATGGTAGAGTGAGAATATTTTATGTAAATACAGTCATTCATAAAATTAATTATTGTAATAATTGAAAGGTATATGATATGAACGATTTATGAATTATATAACCATTTGTTCTGTGACCTAATCAGCATAGATTTTTTAATCTAATATAATTGTCAGATGTTCAAAAGTTACATCCTATGATTCTGATGGGACTACACGAGGAGTGTATTAATGTTCTGTAAATTCTAATGACCATTTGTAACCTTCCACTCTATTTTTCTAATATTACTATTATTAATTTTTTTAATATGTTTATCAAATGCTTAGAAATCACATTGAATGGTTTTGGTGACAATGTTGGGGTATTCATGTATATACACATATCATTTTTGTCTAAATGGAAATATATTGCAAAATATGCTGTAAACGTATGTTGTAAAACATTGGTAATTTTTGCAATTTGTGGCAAAGTGGGTCACTTCAGTGAAATTGAATTGTTTAATATATTTTAAGAATATTTGCAATCTTCGAGATTCATTTTTGAAAGTATGTTTAATCTGATGTGATAAAAGATGTTTTAACCCCTGAAAACTGTTGACAATGTAAATCGGTATACATTTATTGTTTTGTAGTAGTGAGAAAATCTTATGTATAAAGGGTTATATATAATTAAAAAAAAAAAAATGTTGTTTTTGTTTGATTATTCCCGTCGAAGTGGAGGCGTTGTATAAATTTTGCATGTATTGTGTATTTAGATCATTCGAATCTTACACCTCAACATGCCAACTTAATTTTCTTACTTGCCCCACACAAGTCTTCTCTCCTCCCTTCTTTTAATATCCCAAACTGCGGTCTCCAGCCCTTATGTGCCACTGGGCACGCATGCAATATTTCTCCCCCCGGTCATTGGGTTCAGCAGCTATCCATTTCAGCCAAATGGCTTATACGTTACATCGACTTGATAGCTGTCTTCATAGGGAGAACAACGCGAGTGATTTGATACTTGCGAGCACGGGGCAAGGGGGCGACTACTATTAATCATTGCTAATTTTCCCGACACAACCTTGCCTCTTTTAAGGGAACGGAAGTAAGTTGCTTTGCATCAGTCCGGGGTTGTGAGCGGTTCTATCTATCGATGGTTGTTTTTAAGCAACCATTTTTGCGATTGACTGATCAGTATCTCTACCTAAGTAGAGAAACCAAGACGGAGAAGACTAGAGCTCAGTGCTAGGTAGTTCGCACAAACTAACAACGGCAAACGAAAGGTTTGAATGAAAAAAAAAATTTTTTTTCTCCCCTCTTTCTATAATCCAAAATTTGCCGCCCTGTAAATACACGACTAAAGGTAGAATAACGGTAAAAATTTGATTCTAGTTTAGTTTGATTGCACTGCCGTAAGAAAGATCTAGGCAAAAAAATAGTTAGGCTTCTGCAACAGGGAGGCACATTAACATAGAATATATATTTCGATGTCATTTTAAATGGTCTTTGGAAATGAAATTAAAATCGGAAAAAAATGTGTGCCATTTTTGTGTTATAATTTTTGAAGAAACGAACACTGTTCTAGGATTCTTGCCATATTGATAAGTAATCGTGAATAATGTTCCTAGATGTCACTGTGTGATTTGTTTTGTCAGTGCGCGCCATCTATAAAATGTTGTTGACAATTTTTTCAAAATCATTTTAAACATTCAAATCAAAATTTTTTACGAAACTTTAGAAGACAATAGATAAAAAAATTGAATGTTTAAATATTTTTACTTTAAACTACATATAAAAATGTTAGTTGACTGTTGTTGAGGGTAATATTTTTCAGATAATATTGGCTCGGATTTTCAGTTTGAGTTCGGAGATAATTTCTCCCAATTGTCGTTTTAGCTGTTGTGCGGTGCCAGTAGCACATCGGCACATCATTCCGATAGAGTAAATAATGTAATTTTTCCAGATTTTTGGAACAAAATATCTAATTTCGAGTTTTTCTTTCTTTAGTGGGAACACTGTACAACTGTCAGCTTTTTGTTGTTTGCAGTCATTTTTTTCCTGGCTGAGGTCCTATAGGGTTGCTGCACTTAATAGTTGCTTCGGAAATGACCGCCAGAGTGAAAAAAAAGGATCGCGTCCGAGACTTGGCATGGCAATCTAACAGAATTCCCCCGCGCTGACATTATATAAAGGTATATGGATCATATACCTTTTATACCATAGACGTGTCAAAAACCAGTTTTTTTGGTTTGTATTTGTGAAATAAAAAAAAAGTACGTTAAGTGCTCACGAGCACCGTAGTACTCGCGAGTAACGGGTTGAAGATGCCTGCTTCAGCATAATATCCAGAAAATATCTGTTTCCTGGATACCTTGGGCTGAGAGAAAAAGTCGTCTATCTCTCTCACGGCCGTATTCACCTACAACCGCAGGTGAAAGGATTGAAGAGCGATACGGATTGGTTAAATTCAGGATTTTAACCAATCCGTGTGGATCGTTAATCCCTTAACCTACGATTGTAGTTTAAACTCTGTCGGTGAATACGGACATTAGTGCAGTGAAACCTTCCCCTAACGGACACTTTTCTAATTCCCGGTCCCGTTATATGTATTTCACTCCACGTTAGCGGACACTCGATAGCGGACGGTAAAAGCAGGCAAACTCTAATTTTTTCTGCAAGTTCTAATTTATTTATCTTTGGTCATTAACCGAGAATTTATTCAACTAATATTGTGTTTGATCCCAAGGTAGTGTTGGAAAATATGATGAATCGTCCATTAATTACTAAATTAACTGAAAATGACCGTGGTCGAGGTGGTGAATTCTTATGGTAATGTTGGTTTTGTTGTTTGTTGATACGTATCAACCAACATTACTATTCGAATTCACCATCTTGGACCATAGTCATTTTCAGTTAATTTAGTAAGTTCGTGAAGTGGCCGGCCTCGTCGCGAATGGGAAAAATTCTCGTGACTTTGGCGGTAACATAAACATGTCTGAAACGCACTGTTAAAGAGCCACGGCAACAAAATTACACATTCTAAAAGTCATTGTTCAGGCCCCAAAAGCACCATGGTTGCGCAACAGTTTGTCAATTTCGGGTATTTGCACAGCTCTGATGAACTTTTAAAGTAGTCTATCGTCAAAGTCGGGTCCCGTTCCGTTATATGTACAAAATTATACATATTTATTCACGAAATTTTGTACAAAATTTGGCGAAGATCTGGCCCAAATTGTGGATTTTTATAGAGGACACACAACACGCAGAAAATAAATTTTGTATACATACATTTTAACTATCGACCGCCCAATAATTACTCACGTAATTCCTGGTGAAAAAAGTCAAACTCACTGGACGATAATTGGACACAGCTTCTCTACTACCCTTTTGAAATATCGGAACAACATTAGCAAGTTTCCAATCCCTTCGGACGCATGTGGCCGCGTCCTTTTTGTGATTTTGTGCGCGGGGGGGGGGGGCGCCCAACAGGTGACCGCATCTGAGGGGTGTCCATTAAGGGGGGGGTTTTACTGTACTTGGAAGACAAGTACAGTAAAGTGCAGCATGAAAATGAACAACATATAGGACGATACAAGTAATGTTTACGAACGAGGTTCTACTGGATATACTACCTTCCCCAATAGCGCACATTCCCCGTTAGCGGACAAAATTTTTGGTTACGTGTGTGTCCGTTCGAAAGGTTCTACTGTACAATAATATAGGATGTTTATCAGTTTCGCTAAATAAATAAAGTCAAATTACTAGCTTTTTGCACAAATTCTGGTCGAACTTTAGTCGGATTGATCGATTCAACTAAAATTTTTAACTGCGATTAACAGTTCATCGATTAATCGACCCGATTAATCGGTCCAGCTATATTTATAAGAAAAGATAATATTACAGAAAAATGAAGAAATTTAGAGAGAAAATTCACTGCGTCGCTTGCGAATATATTCGGCCAAATACCCTACGAATATGTTCGCAATTTCCCTATGAGGCTTTTCGAATTGACGTCATAATCATCACCAGCATCACTCTGAGGGAGAAACACCAGATGATCCCCGTAGAGATCAATATTAAAATTGCCGAGATTTTAGCGTAGAAATGCGGAAATTTAGTGGAGTTTTCCGCCACATGCGCACGAGCACCCCATTGTACCCTCTCCTGCGAACGTTTCTGATCCCATCAATATCTGTAAGTAGGTAGGGGGCAGTGGTGACGAAATTTTGCTGACATAGAAGAGGGGGGTCAAAGTTTTGCTTACTTTTGCTGACAAGAGGGAGGGGTCAAAAATGACTAAAAATTTGCAGATGTAATACTTGAAAGGCCTCTTACTGCTGGCTATCAGCTGTTTGCAAAGCCGCTTGAGAGGTATCTTTGAAAAGTAAACTCTTAATGCAGCTTTGGCTGTTTGTGACTTCAGAAAGCGCGCGGGAGTTTATCTTTTATTTCCCTTTTATTAGGCCGGGGTTACACTATAAAATTTTTATAAAAGTTCGTTTATAAGACGTGAAAAATGCAACCAATAGGCGGATCAGTTAAGTTCGCTCGAATGTAACAGATGTGTTTATTGGTTACATTTTTCAAGTTATGTAAAAGAATTTTTGCCAAAGTTTTATAGTGTAATACCAGCCTTAGTCGAAAGTTTGTTGCTCTCTTCTCAGTCCGCGTTTGACTGAAGCAATTTCTTCGTCCGTATTATTGACAGGGTCCTTTAATTGGTCGTAGACGCCCATTTTGTTGGCGTGTGTCTTGGTTATGCATATTTCACAAAAGGTCACAATTAGTAGAGTTATCGCAATGTGCAAAACAGGAGAGTGAAAAATTTCCTTGACTTCCGGCAAAAATGAAAGGAGATTATGGATTCAATAAGTTAAATGGAATCAAGGAGGAAAGAAAATTATTTACTAGAAGAGCAATAAGACACATGCCACTGAAGATCCCAGGATTTGTTCGGGCCTTCTATTTTTCCTCATTTCTTCAGCGTTGGAATAGGTTCTGGTTTATCTTTTATATGTAGGATGCGAATATTAACATTTGGCAGGTACCAAAGGGGCCCTTAAAAGCGGAATGCGAGGAATTTTGTGCGGAGTCCTGCCCTCAGGGCGATTACAGCGGCCTACAAAAGGCCTCGCAGGCTGAAGTCAATGAAATAAAATATACATTTTATTCCAAGGGCCGTGTCTAGTTGGCAAAACCCTCACATTTATGAATAAAAGATTGTTTTTGCAGGGAAGAGATGCCAGCGCACTTTCAGCCATATATGATAAACCCTTGACCTCGCAGCAGACCAGACCAGAATGGAATTTACCGAAGAGCGAGAGGAGGGAGGGAAGAGACGGAGAAAGTCACGTGGGGGGGGGGAGGGACTCGGCTCAACATAAAAAACATTTCATGAAACATTAAAATAATTTGAGAATTTTTTTTAAATTTCTGCAAATTAATGGCAGAGAAAACGTAAAACCTATGCATTTACGTGCAACACTTTTTTTTTTACTTCCCTCTTCATGTCAATGTTATTTAAATGGGGGGGGGGGGGGGGAATTGCGGAAAATATATTCTACGCATTTCGTTTGAAATTAAATTTTTTTGTCACTCTTTTTTCACAAATTTATTTTAAAATTAATTTTTCAATTAATACTACTATGCTGTGATATTAAGGATGACCATACGTCTTGTATTTCTCGGAACATCCCGTATTTTCACGTCATTTTGGCCATCCCGTGACTTTTTGGAAGATGTCCCTTTTTTTTCTACGCACTTTCACACAATCAAGCCAACTCTGGAACTTTTATTCTTCATTTTGAAATCAAGTATCACAACTATCCCTTCCCAACTCATAAACCATAATACGATAATTACGACTATCGAATAGGAATCTCACGTATGGCCCATGATACACATAATGCTACTAAATTCGCAATTCTAATCATTTTCACGAATATGAATGACTAATTAGTTAATCGATTATGATTTTAATTAGCATCAGGATGAAAAATTTATAAATATCAGAAAATTCACAATTTTACTCATTTCCACGAACTCACAGCATTTACCAAAGTGCGTGGTCAAAGTCCGAAATGTATTTGTTTACAAGCGTTTTCCGGCGTTTTACCGTAACATATATCTATATAATTATATATAATATTACATATATATATATATCTATATAATTATATATAATATTACATATATATATATCTATATAATTATATATAATATTACATATATATATATCTATATAATTATATATAATATTACATATATATATATGTAAAATTATCGAAGCAAGCTACAGTAGAGACATGGTTATGCTGATATTGTCTTAATACAGCGCCATCTGTGATTCATTATATTTAAAAAAGTGTGAAAATATTTTATATATATATATATATATATATATATAAAATATAAATATATATAAATAAACTTTAACGTTGAGACACCGCAACTGCAACAAGTTGCAGTGTGACAGCTCCGGCCCTATTTGTGGTTGACTTGACTTGACTTTATTATTTAGGATTTTCAGCATCTAAGGCTATTCCCTGTAGTGAAGATGACTCTTTCTGGTGAAACGCGATAAGCGATAGGACGCCTAACGGTGAAAGTTATAAGTGATAAGAAATACGCATGCCATTTTCCATTATAATTTTGCCGGAAATACGGCACAAGATTTCCAATGCCAACTGTCACAAAATTGGTGATTACGTCATAACTTTGCAAAGTCACCGATCATTGCTAAAATTCCAAAAAATTACGGAGTGGTGGGGAAATGAAGGGCTACATTAAATGAGTGTAGTTTGTGGGGGGGGGGGGGAGATTTTGAGTAATACCAACATCTCTGTGAAATCCGATTCCAAATTTGATAATATTCCGGGACGGAGTTTGAGTAATATCTTTTTTAATTGTATTCTAAGTGTTCTGGAACTTTGTCCAGGTCACTCATGTGATCTGTAAATATGTCATCACTCACTCGCTCTCATTTACTTACTTCTTCACTCATACCGTTTCGTTTACCCCTGCAGCAGATTTTGGAGAAGCAATTTCTTTCTCTGTTGTTGTGCAGTAAAAGTAAAAATGATGGAGGAGAGAATTGCCCTCGGTCACCCAATTTTTCTACTAACGAGAGCAAAAGTGTTTTCCTGTGTTGTGGGGAGTATTCTGATGCGGGAAAGATTTTGAGCCACATACCCTTTCATGCCTCTTTCTTCCCGACTTGTATTGCTCTTATTAAAAACGCAGAATCGAATCGCCAGTACAGTACAGTATTTCGAAAAAGAAAACGAATGAATTAAAACCTATGATTATCTGACCATTTTAAATAGGGATCCTGCACTTGGGCTCCGTTCCTACCTGTCACACGAGGAGAAACAAAAATGTGCTCACACACGAGAAAACCCATGCACTTTGGCCAGTGATCGGGACACTAAAGTTAATCTCTCGACTCGCCAGACTTTCCTATTAGTTCAACCAGAGGCAGCTCGGTGGCACTGGGCGTGCTCTTGAAGGGCGTCAAATCCGAAGTGAAAGGACAAAAAAAAATTTCGAATTCAACCGGTAACCTTATTGGTTAAATTATTCAAGTTTTATAAATGAACTTTTATGAAACTTTTATAGTGTAATCCCGGCCTAAGAGAAATTTCGGATATGTATCTTCGTATATTTGAAATGAGGTTTCTAAAGCTGATGAAATATAAAATTAAATGTATGTTGCGGTGAATCGGTAATGCATAATCACCAATCGAGTCTCGGTAAGTTTGATAAATTTCACAATACCGCCCAAGTTGCCTCAGAATAGTTACGGGCCTGCCCAAGTTGTGCAGGGCCTGGTGCTTTAGCTGGTGTTTGCCTGCCCCCTTCCGTTTCTTAGTACTGGGTCTGAAAGAGATGAAGTTCATGAGTTTTATAAATATGAAAGAAATCATACAGAAACACCACTTTAATTTAATCACTTTCGTTATCATCTTAGCTCGTAGGTGATGCATGCACTACACGAATTTTACCACAATACTCAATTAAGTATGGAGAAGATAGATCCGAGTATCCTGCATAAATATGTGTGACGCTTCGCTTTTTCAATGTTTTTAACTCTCTTAAAAACAAGTAGGGTTTTTATGCTCGTTTACAAGTGAAATAGCTGTAATTCCATTCTAGAAGTTTTTCCGACTTCTTCGTCTCTTAATATCCAACCAAGATGTGTGTGTGTGTGTGGGGGGGGGGGATGGGGGCGATCGCCACACCAAGAGTATGATAATATGGTAGAATGTCCTGTATTTTACGGGACAGTAATGACTACCAAAAATTGCCTTCTCTGACACATCACTCTGGTTTTTCGCCTGGATGGGGAGGGGGCGCTGACTACTGTTTTTGCACCGGTGCTCCACTAGGCCTAAGACCGGCCCTGCCCTTGACCCCGGACCAGATGTGGGCCTGAAGGTTATCTAATATGGCTTGCCCCCCTCAAACCCAATTTTGTGAAAATAAACTAAGCGGCACATTTACATGTCGCTTAAATAACCCGTGGCACAGGTCCAGAGCATTTAAGCGGCCCGTGGCACATTTTCAGACCACTGAAGTAGACCTGTGGTACATTCAAAGATCACTTAAGTAACCCACGACACAGTTCCAGAACACTTAGATTAAATGCGAGCGTGACGCTATTATTTTTGGAGTTTTATAGTTTTCTGATATAATTTTCTAGTATAATGTATAGAATCCAGCATGAATATAATATTTACATTGTATTGAAACTTCCTATGAAGTCGCCATCTGGTGGGCATGTTTTGCGTGACTAACATTTCTGCCTTTATACGTAATTATTTAAGTAGTCCTCACATGCCATTAATTACAGTATATAACTTCTACCAATGGACAATAACCTTTACTTATCTACATCAGTTTGTCCATAAGTCGTTCTTATCGTTGTAGGACTGTCGCTCTCTGTGGCGAGACTTTTTAACGGGGAGATCTGCTCGCATTTGCGCCTTGAAGTTGGGAACCACAGAAAACCAACTTCAGCCGACCACCACTGTGGGGTTCGAACCCGTATCCTCGCATCGCGAGTCCGTCATTATAACCACTCGAACACCACAGCGGCAATATCCCGTGATATCCCGTATTTTTATTCATAAAATTCTAGTTTTTCATATTTTTCTAACGAAATATGGTCATCATGCCGTGATTTGATTAAGCGATGACAAGAACCGACACAAACAGATGACGTGACAGTGATTAGTTAAAACCGGGACGTCTGGCCATCCTTTAAAAAACTAGCAAACAACTTGTGTTTTGCACTTGATGATCATTTAAGAGGTACGCAGTACATTTACAGATAACTAAAATGACCCGAAGCACATTTACAGATCACTTAAATGAGGCAAATCACATTTACAGATCACTTAAATGAGGCAAAGCACATTTACAGATCACTTAAATGACGCAAAGAACATTTACAGATCAGTGATTGACCATATGAGTGACAGAGTAACTGAATGTACGAGTAATCTAAGTGATAGTGATTGAATAATTTACCGTATGAGTGACCAAGTGAGTGATTGACCATATGAGTGGCGAAACGTTTGACCGTATGAGTGACGAGTGACTGACCATATGAGTGACCAAGTAAATTAGTGAGTGGTTGACGGTATGAGTGACCAAGTAAGTGATCAAGCGAATGACCATGTGATTGACCGTATGAGTGAACAAGTAAGTAAATAAGAGCGAGTGAGTGATGACATATTTACAGATCACGTGAGTGACCTGGACAAAGTTCCAGAACACTTAGAATACAATTAAAAGAAATATTACTCAAATTCCGTCCGGGAATATTATCAAATTTGGAATCGGATTTCACAGAGATGTTGGTATTACTCAAAATCCCCCCCCCCCCACCCCACCCCACAAACTACACTCATTTAATGTAGCCCTTCATTTCCCCAGCACTCCGTAATTTTTTGGAATTTCAGCAATGACTGTGCAGCAAAGTTATGACGTAATCACCAATTTTGTGACAGTTGGCATTGGAAATCTTGTGCCGTATTTCCGAAAAATTATAATGGGAAATGGCATGCGTATTTCTTATCACTTATAACTTTCAGGAATAGCCTTAGATGCTGAAAATCCTGGATAATAAAGTCAAGTCAAGTCAACCACAAAAAGGGCCGGAGCTGTCACACCGCAACTTGTTGCAGTTGCAGTGTCTCAACGTTAAAGTTTATTTATATATATTTATATTATATATATATATATACATATACATGCATGCATACATACTACATACATTATATATATATATTTCACACTTTTTTTAATATAATGAATCACAGATGGCGCTGTATTAAGACAATATCAACATAACCATGTCTTTACTGTAGCTTGTTCCGATAATTTTACATATATATATATTTATTAATTAATTATTTATATATATATATATGTATATTAATATTATATATAATTATATAGATATATGTTACGGTAAAACGCCGGAAAACGCTTGTAAACAAATACATTTCGGACTTTGACCACGCACTTTGGTAAATGCTGTGAGTTTTCTGATTTTTTATAAATTTTTAAATCTTAACATTCTTTAATCACAACGATCCTGACGCTAATTAAAATCATAATTAACTAATTACTCATTCAAACTCGTGAAAATTAGTGATGCGATTTACATCCAACTTTCATAAATTCGAAATATTGTCATTAATTAATCCCATCGTTCCTGATGCTAATTACGATCCTAATTAGTTAGCTAATTAGTCATTTAAATTCGTTAAAATTAGTAAAATTGCAATTGTTATAATTATTATAAATTTGAGAGATTGTCGTTTATCAATCACAACGATCCCGATGCTAATTAAAATCATAATTAGTTAATTAATTAGTCATTCAAATTCGTGGAAATTAGTAGAATTGCGAATTTAGTAGCATGTGTATCATGGGCCATACGTGAGATTCCTATTTGATAGTCGTAATTATCGTATTATGGTTTATGAGTTGGGAAGAGAAAGTTGTAATACTTGTGATTTCAAAATGAAGAATAAAAGTTGATTGAGATTTCGTAGAAAAAAAAGGCACATCTTCCAAAAAGTCACAGGATGGCCAAAATTACGTGAAAATACGGGATGTTCCGAGAAATACAAGACGTATGGTCATCCTTACTATAACAGCATAGTAGTATTAATTGGAAAATTAATTTTAAAATTGCAATAAATGTATTTAAAGCCACTTATGACAACCGTGTGGTTGTCCAAATTTCACAGCATATTATCAGTAGGGTGACCACATGTTCCGTATGTTACGGGACATTCTCGTGCTTTCACGTAAATTTTATTGTCCCGACTTCATTTATGCAGTTTTCATGTTCATTACAACGAAGCTAATTCGAATTTGAAAATTTTACTGAAACCGTAAAAATATCAGGTACGAAAATTTCGGGGCGAAACGTCCCAGGGGCTAAAGGTACCGGGGCGAAATTTCCGGTTGATCATTTGATCATTTTTGTCGCACCACGGTCATTTTCTGCACACGAGGGCTAATTAGACCGGGACCTACAATTTATCGCCGATTCCGAACGGCAGGCTTGTTTTTTTATACTCATCGAGAGGTTGGTGCGCTAGCCTCTCGATGGGGGACTCCCTGCGGTAGCAATTTTTTGCTGCGGTCAAGTCGCCGTTTTTTTGTTGTACCCCTGTGTCAGGAAAGTTTTCTGACAAGGACGAACCGGGTATCGAACTCGCGACACCTCTAAACATCCTTTGGTACTTTAGGCGAGCATCTTATCGACCGGGCTACCGCGCCCCGCGAAATTTCCGGATCCCGAGAAATTTGTGTATTTATTGTTCTGTTTGCATAAAAACATTTTCCTGAACCCGAAAGATAAAAGCTGAATGATCTTCATAACATATTTTTGAGCAATATAAATGTCCCATTAAATGAGTTATCGTTCGGTAACATATAAGGTGCGGTACCGCCTTACAAAATAATCACTTGCGGGCTTATTTGCTCATTCCCGTAGCCGGTCAATTTGTCGCGGTACAAATTCGTCGTGACGTCAATTCACGCCGCTGTGGTGGTCGAGTGGTTATAGTGACGGACTCGCG
Organism: Pholcus phalangioides; assembly: GCF_987345545.1. NCBI lineage: Eukaryota > Metazoa > Arthropoda > Arachnida > Araneae > Pholcidae > Pholcus > Pholcus phalangioides. Next base: position 4,072,930 of record NW_028301617.1, on the reverse strand, counting down.
ATGCGAGGATCCGGGTTCGAACCCCACAGCGGTGGTCGGCTGAAGTTGGTTTTCTGTGGTTCCCAACTTCAAGGCGCAAATGCGAGCCGATCTCCCCGTTAAAAAAGTCTCGCAATTGTATAAGTTAATCCTATGTATTGTTGGTATTTTCTAAACATCGTCGGCGGGTCACAGCGAAATGCTGGGAACGAACATTCTCCCCACCCCGAAATTTCTCCCCTGATATTCCGCCTGCCCTGACCGGATGTGCGACGTTATGAGTGATCAAGTTAGTCGGAAATTTACCCCCGACATTTCACCTGCTTCGACTGTATGAGTGACCACACGAGTGATCAAGTGGGTGACCAAGTAATGCGTAAAATTGCTGAAATTTTAGAATGAGAGCATATTTTCAGCATTTTTTCTATTAATCGCGTTGCACCAACGTTTTTCATAATATGATACTTTTACCTTTTTATTCTTCGAATTTAATCAAATTTCTTAAATTTTTTTCAAGAAAATATTTTAACTATTGATTGTTTTTTGAGGTCATATTTTTAAGTATTTTCAAGTGCATGTTTACGCACTTTTAAATGCATGCTTACGCACTTTTAAATGCATGTTTTCTTCATTTCTTGCTCATATTATTTTTTTCTCTTAGTGCGTACTTCAGTGCTTTCGATACGCATATTATTGTTTTCCCATTTATGAGCAAATCATTTTTTTAATTTTAGTGCATATTTTTTGTGCTCGTTTTTCATTTTTAGGTCACGTTTCTGCATTTTTTAATGCACGACATTTTTCCCCATTTTTTGATCATATTTTTCTATGTTTTGAAGAACTTCTGAAGGCATTTCTGAATGCATATCTGCAGGGTGATTACGAAAAGATGGGGGAAAAACTTTAAGAGATGGTAGACAAACGATTTTCATCAAACACTGCGTGGTCTGAAAGAAATGCAAACGTGCTACAGGGAGCAACATAGTAATAATAAGAGCGCAAATGCTTGCGGATTGGGCAACCACCTGTGAGGAAAAAGCTCACCGTACATTCATGCTGCCTCTGCGGTACTTCCGTTTTCACCTCCGTAAATAAAATGTACGTCTGTTTGTTTGTTTCAGTATTACTGAAGTGCGCCATTATCCCGTACGTTACAACTGTTAGGACGGTTGCAAGCTTGAATTTCTTTTCTCCCGATAAATTCCAACAGGAATGCCATTTTAACGTTTGCTGAGCGGCCGCGTCGAAACGAGCTACCGCTTTTGCGTTTCATGTTAGCCCTGCATTTTTTGATGGCAATTGTTTGTATCGGCGTGTACTATCACCTCTTAAAGATTTCCCCATCTTTTCTGAATCAGCTTGTATTTTCATGGAACATATTGAAAACATTTTTGGAACATATCTTTTCAATTCCTCCATATTTCGATATTTTTAAATGCATAATTTAACAATTTTTATGGATCTTTGCGTTTATCTCGGCCCTTCGAAATTCACTTGGGGCATGGTATCAGCAGAATTTAGCCGCGACCCGTGAGTCTTCCCTTCTCCTGATACTTATCATTTAATAGTTGGGGGTGAGGTAGATGAAGACACACGTCTATTGAAGGTCGGTTCAGTTGCTCTTTTTCCCATCCACAGCAATTCGTAAATACATCGTCATACATATGGATTCCTCTTCCCTTTCCCACGTGACAGTTGACGGCTCGGCGTGTCTTCTTCTGTTTTATTATTATTATTAATATTATTATTATTATTATAAAGAAAGATATAAACATAAGATTAAAGAAAGTACAACGTTGAGACACTGCAACTGCAACATGTTGCAGTGTGACAGCTATAGCTCTCGTAGTGGTGAAACATGATAAGCGATTATTGAAAATGTTAAGGAAAAGAAACGGCTTTGCGTGACGTCATGGAGGTCGCGGTTATGAGCGATAAGAAATGCAATTTTTCATTACTCTCTCGCCGGGAATACGGAACGGTCGTGTACGGAACCCGCACCATGCGACCGGGGGAAGAGATTCTTTGCGAATTCTTATGTATTTCGACGATAGGGAAATCCGTAGGGGATTTAGCCGAATATATTCGCAGACGACGTGGTGAATGGGTGGATGATCCGTCAGCTAAGGATAAATTAACCGATTTGGAAGCAGCTTGGAAGTTGTTTTGCGACAGTTGCGGAGAGGACGATCTAGGTGCTTGTGCCGGGCCATCCGATGAGTCATATAATCAAACACCGTTCGATGAGGCCTTCTTTGAACTTTCGCCAAGGGCGAACGTGCATGTTCCAGACGACCTGAGTGAGTTTATTAGATCCAAAAATTCCCGGCGAGCGGGTAAGTGGTTTTTGTTTTGTTTTAATGTCATTGACAAAGATAACGTGCTTAAAATATTTAAAGAGAGAGCATACAATTTTGACCATGTTGTGTTATTTCAAAGACTGATAGTGTTTGGCTGTTTTGCCGTAACTGCCCCCCAGCGGTTGTTCGATTTTAAGAAATTGTTCAAAAAAAGTTGCGCGGCGTACAACATCCAGTACGCCGTTCGTTATCCGGAGCTGGTGGCTAAATGTCGCACCATAGGGGACTTGCAATGGGAAGAAGGAGATGTCCCGAAACAAATAACCAAAAGTAAGGAGACATTCAATCATCTACTGTTGTGTGATTTTGCCAGGTCACACGAGATAACTGATACATACCAGCTCATAGTAAAATATGAGCATCTGGCTGTCGCCTGTAAACAAGGCGATAATCATCATGCTGAAGAACATGTGAATCATCAAACCAATGCGAGGGCATTTTTACATTTGTCGGACAAGGCGAGAGCCTGTAAAAATGCCTGCCAAACGGTGTTAGCCTACAAAATTTGCGAGGTTCGTGAAACACCTGCTTCCACGTTTGTTGAACGTCTTTGTGCCGACCGGGCTTTGTCTCTTTGTGATGAGAAAAGTATCATTAGAGAGGCCACTACGTATTTACACTGTGTGATCGGATATAGCTTTTGTCAAAAGATTCTGCAGTACGTTGTCGGTGCCGCGGTGCACGGTACGCCTAGGAAGCGCTGGGCAATATTTCGAGGTGACTACAACACGGGCAAAACAACCTTTGCCCAAGCGTTCATGAAATTGTTTGAAGGAGTTTCGATAAATATCAATGTGGATAAAACACGTCTGCCCTTTCACCTGGGTAACGCCCTGGGCAGGCGGTTTGTATTGTTTGACGATGTCATCTCACTCACATCTCTGGACCCGTTGAGAGATTTTTTAGACGGGCACGTCGAAGTGTCATTAGAGAGAAAAAATTACCAGCCCGTCTCGCAGGTGTTCCCGCCTGGGATAGCCACAAGTAACGATAGAGTACCGGAGAGTGTTCGGACACGAACAGCCGTGTTCGTCTTTAAGAGTAACACTATAGCTATACGAAATCACGATTGTCGTCTAACGCATGACCATATGTTTATTCTGGGGGTCTTGTGTGATGCCTTGCCCTGCGAACCAACGTTTAAAAAGATGATCGAAAGAGAGTCGTCCATTGCACTGTCGTATGCAAGGTACGTATGGTTGTGTGTGGGGGTGGTTTAGACGTGGGGGGCGATGCCTATTATGGATTGATGTGCGTGTGTTACTTTTTAGGTGCGATTGCAGGGGTCCATCTTCAAATCCCTTTGGCACAGGAGACAGCTGTGGGGCGTCGAGTTCCAGCTACGAAGTATCTGTTCCAGTGCAACAGGGATCACGTTCGTAATCTGCAGTGTGATTGTCGATTTCACCATTCTAGGGGTTTTGTCGCCTCAACACAACCGGACGAAGCGCAACAATTGCCAGGTATGTTTTCACGTTGGTTGACGATTAGTGTCGTTTTTTACAGGACGTGTTCATCTTGATATTTTTAATGATATTTTTATATGACAAGTTGCTACCAAAAAAACACACCGTTCCAGTTTAGTGCCTAAATAATGCTCCAAGCGTGCGTTGAAACAAGTATTTTTTTTAAACTGACACCTGAAATAGTTATTATGTTGATACTGAAGTGTCATTGAATCATTTGTTAGGGAGAAATATATAGTAATAAGAAATTTTCATCTGAACGTGTCACGTGTCTGTCCCCTTAATAACAAAATATGTCGCGGTTTATTTACGTTATTGCACCTCGTACTATTAATCATTCTGCGCGTAGATTTGATACCTTTGTGATACCATTAGTGCTTCTCAACGCGGAGCAGCTTAAATTCACCCAATTCACCATCATTACGAGAAGACCCCAAAAATTAGCCCAAAAAATCTGTGTGCCAAAGGCCCGGAATCATGTGGAACAGGCCGGCCGAGTTTACTCTTTTTCCGTTAAAAAATCAAGGACAGACCCCGGCAGGGCCGTCTTCAGAGCATCATGGGGGCCCCGGGCCAAATGAAATTTTAGGTGGCGTTTAGAGGCTAAGCACATTTACAGATCACTTAAATGACGCAAAGAACATTTACAGATCAGTGATTGACCATATGAGTGACAGAGTAACTGAATGTACGAGTAATCTAAGTGATAGTGATTGAATAATTTACCGTATGAGTGACCAAGTGAGTGATTGACCATATGAGTGGCGAAACGTTTGACGTATGAGTAACGAGTGACTGACCATATGAGTGACCAAGTATATGAGTGAGTGGTTGACGGTATGAGTGACCAAGTAAGTGATCAAGCGAATGACCATGTGATTGACCGTATGAGTGAACAAGTAAGTAAATGAGAGCGAGTGAGTGATGACATATTTACAGATCACATGAGTGACCTGGACAAAGTTCCAGAACACTTAGAATACAATTAAAAGAAATATTACTCAAATTCCGTCCGGGAATATTATCAAATTTGGAATCGGATTTCACAGAGATGTTGGTATTACTCAAAATCCCCCCCCCCCACCCCACCCCACAAACTACACTCATTTAATGTAGCCCTTCATTTCCCCAGCACTCCGTAATTTTTTGGAATTTCAGCAATGACTGTGCAAAGTTATGACGTAATCACCAATTTTGTGACAGTTGGCATTGCAAATCTTGAGCCGTATTTCCGAAAAATTATAATGGGAAATGGCATGCGTATTTCTTATCACTTATAACTTTCAGGAATAGCCTTAGATGCTGAAAATCCTGGATAATAAAGTCAAGTCAAGTCAACCACAAAAAGGGCCGGAGCTGTCACACCGCAACTTGTTGCAGTTGCAGTGTCTCAACGTTAAAGTTTATTTATATATATTTATATTATATATATATATATATACATATACATGCATGCATACATACTACATACATTATATATATATATTTCACACTTTTTTTAATATAATGAATCACAGATGGCGCTGTATTAAGACAATATCAACATAACCATGTCTTTACTGTAGCTTGTTCCGATAATTTTACATATATATATATTTATTAATTAATTATTTATATATATATATATGTATATTAATATTATATATAATTATATAGATATATGTTACGGTAAAACGCCGGAAAACGCTTGTAAACAAATACATTTCGGACTTTGACCACGCACTTTGGTAAATGCTGTGAGTTTTCTGATTTTTTATAAATTTTTAAATCTTAACATTCTTTAATCACAACGATCCTGACGCTAATTAAAATCATAATTAACTAATTACTCATTCAAACTCGTGAAAATTAGTGATGCGATTTACATCCAACTTTCATAAATTCGAAATATTGTCATTAATTAATCCCATCGTTCCTGATGCTAATTACGATCCTAATTAGTTAGCTAATTAGTCATTTAAATTCGTTAAAATTAGTAAAATTGCAATTGTTATAATTATTATAAATTTGAGAGATTGTCGTTTATCAATCACAACGATCCCGATGCTAATTAAAATCATAATTAGTTAATTAATTAGTCATTCAAATTCGTGGAAATTAGTAGAATTGCGAATTTAGTAGCATGTGTATCATGGGCCATACGTGAGATTCCTATTTGATAGTCGTAATTATCGTATTATGGTTTATGAGTTGGGAAGAGAAAGTTGTAATACTTGTGATTTCAAAATGAAGAATAAAAGTTGATTGAGATTTCGTAGAAAAAAAAGGCACATCTTCCAAAAAGTCACAGGATGGCCAAAATTACGTGAAAATACGGGATGTTCCGAGAAATACAAGACGTATGGTCATCCTTACTATAACAGCATAGTAGTATTAATTGGAAAATTAATTTTAAAATTGCAATAAATGTATTTAAAGCCACTTATGACAACCGTGTGGTTGTCCAAATTTCACAGCATATTATCAGTAGGGTGACCACATGTTCCGTATGTTACGGGACATTCTCGTGCTTTCACGTAAATTTTATTGTCCCGACTTCATTTATGCAGTTTTCATGTTCATTACAACGAAGCTAATTCGAATTTGAAAATTTTACTGAATATACCGTAGATAGCCACTTGGTTTCGACTATTGCTAAATATTGCTCCTCGTTAGAAAAACTGGTATGTTATTGTCATCAAAATATATTTCCAGTTGACGAACTCGCCGTAGGATGCCCAAAACTACGGAAATTGAAAATTCGGGGTTTTACCCTGGTTTTATCTGGAAATCTTTTGCGCTGTTAGATGCGAATAAAGCAAAATATGTCTTCCCCTATCTTATTCTGAACGGTTCAGAATAATATTTTAAAAATAAATACACAAAATAATTGTTTGCAAAAGCTGGACAAAAATTAACGTAAATATGAACGAGTTGAAATGTGAACAGATCATCTTTTCAACATCTATTCAAAGATGGCATTAACCATTTAGGTGCGGTACCGCCTTACAAAATAATCACTTGAGGACTTATTTGCTCATTCCCGTAGCCGGTCAATTTGTCGCGGTACAAATTCGTCATGACGTCAATTCACGCCGCTGTGGTGGTCGAGTGGTTATAGTGACGGACTCGCGATGCGAGGATCCGGGTTCGAACCCCACAGCGGTGGTCGGCTGAAGTTGGTTTTCTGTGGTTCCCAACTTCGAGGCGCAAATGCGAGCCGATCTCCCCGTTAAAAAAGTCTCGCCACAGAGAGCAACAGTCCTACAACAATAAATCATTCAATCATAACACTTCACTCATAGTTAGAAAAACTAGTGGCAGATGGCAGCATTACACATAACAAGCATTACAGAGAAACAACAAAACTTCACGTCAGGTTTCACTACACGTACACGCACATTCCCGTATGTACCGATTTGTTGGGGGGTTCCGGGGGGGGGTGTGGGCGGGGCGCATGTGTGGTGTAGTAGTAGTAGGTAGGGCCTCCAAAAAATGGCTCGGGGATCCATGATGTTCTTAACTCAGCCACCTCGTTGGGCAATTTGCCTGTTGTGGCGTTGTATTCGTATATATTACAGCGCAGAATCAATTCATCGAACCGTTGATTCGGGCAACAATAAATAATGGGCCCCAACAGTCACTTTCAGAATGTTTGCTTTGGTTACCGTGGTTCCCTAACAATGCATTTCAAACATGCATATATGCCTCTACAATGGTTTGTCACATCTTTAATGCTGCCCCATTATAACAGTTTATTCCTTTATAATGGTTTGTCACTTTTCCAATCCTCCCAGTAATTGAAGAAAACCCGGGAAGCGCCGGGTATTTTCCCTTACAATGCGTTTCAGACACGTGTACAATTGTACACGCCTTGCGTGAGTATTGCACTTGCGAACGTAACGTAGAATTTTCTGAGTTGGCATCAGGAGAGACAGGGCAACAACTTTATAATTGGGTTATTGAGCAGAGGGTGTCCTAATGAAAAGTTAATTTTTTTTATTGCAACTATATACAAAACCCTCCTTAAAACATGAATGGCAATATCTGAGCCTTGCCTCTTTTGAAGTAACGGAAGTAATTTTCTCTCTGCATCAGTCCGTGGTTGTGGGCGGTTCTATCTGTCCGAGTACTTACTATACACGTTATTTGGGAACCTTTCCTTACTGGAAGTTATACCTCCATATGACCAACGGTTCGCCAGTAAAATACCATACCCCCCTGTTTGGTATGCGTCCTGTATAGCAGTGGTTCTCAACCGGGGCGGGACCTAGGATATTACAGGGAGCCACGGATGAAAATCTTGCAAAAGGGGCCCCACGAACAAATTTGTGAAAAAAGAGTGACAAAAAAATTTAATTTCAAACGAAATGCGTAGAATATATTTTCCGCAATTCCCGCCCCATTTAAATAACATTAACATGAAGAGGGAAATAAAAAAAAAGTGTTGCACGTAAATGCATAGGTTTTACATTTTCTCTGTCATTAATTTGCAGAAATTTAAAAAAAATTCTCAAATGATTTTAATGTTTCATGAAATGTTTTTTATGTTGAGCCGAGTCCCTCCCCCCCCCCACGTGACTTTCTCCATCTCTTCCCTCCCTCCTCTCGCTCTTCGGTATGCATAAAGTTTCAAAATCCCCGGATTAGAAGCAACACCAATCCACCAATCAAAGGGCTTAGAATTTCCCGCCACCAGAGAGAGAGAGAAAGAGCAGACGACCTTTTCTCTTTTTTTGGTCCTTCTGTTCGTCTCTCCCATATTAGAGAGTGGATTCTTCCCCCCCCCCCCAAATAAATTGTATAGTACTGTAACGTCAACTTCGAAGGGGAAAACCGTTATAATGAACACAAAAATATCATTAAAATTTAAAGAAAATGTATATATCTACTAGTTTTCGAATAAATTTTCATAGATTTTCAGGTATCAATTTCTCATTCAGATACAATGAATTAGAATTGATTTGCATACTTTAATACATTTTAATTTGGTAAGCAAAGCACTTTCCATCTGGAGACAATTGTGAGGCTTCAAAAAAAAAAAAAAAAATAAAAAAATATATATATATATATATAAAATAAATTTATTTCAAAGTTGAATTTTACAAAACAGACTGATTCTGCAATTTTTAATTAATTTGTTTGTTCAATTTTATTCATTATTTTGAGAAAATTGAATGGCTTTGGTACTTCTTGTCTTCTAAATAAAATGCTGCAGTTCGTAAACTTTCCTATGATGTAATTCAATATATAGATGGCACTACAAGACTCTTGTTATAAACTGGTTTTCCTGCCATTTAGTTAATGTCAATACATTTTTTCATAAAATCTGGAAAGGGGAAAATTATGGCATATTTCGTATACGGTTCATTGACGACCCTAGTCATAACCGATGAATATACAAAATTTACGACAAAAAATATGTCGTCAGATCCAAGGTGTGTTTTCATTGATGTGATAGGAAATTTTTACCAGCCCTATGTGAAAAAAGATGTAAACTGGACCCCTGTATTATAGATTACCTGCAGGTGCATATAGGAATTAATTCTTTCTTCGTATTCTGACGATGTCCCAATGATGTGTAGATAGGAGAGCTTCTAAGGCTCTTAGCAACCTCCAGGAACTGATGGAAGAAGTAGAATACGGGAATTTAGCAAATGGGGCCAAATTAAATGTCCAAAAGTTTGTTTAATGTTGCTGGCACATAAAGATATTCTACCGAATTCTTACTTGTTTAATGAACATCAAGCGATTGATCCAAGCGCAAGGACAAAGTACTTAAGGAGTATATACAGGATAACTATATCTACCGCCCAATAATTACACACGGGATTCCTTGTGAAAACTAATTCACAAAAGTGTTTCCGTTTTTGGATCAGACGAATATCAAGTGAGTTATAAGGCTTTGAAATTTTGTCACGTGTCATTTTTGAAAGAGTCAGTTTGAGGCAGAAAAAGCGTAGCTAATAGTGACGGTAAGTAGTGTGAGAATCAACCTACGGCCATATATTGTTCTTCTGCATATAGAAATGTCCTCTCCACTTGTCAATACCAGATTCATTGGTTATTTGTGGAGATGAAGATTACAAGGAAGAAAATTCATCATTGCCCCCACGGGGACTCGAACCCCGGTCTCTCGCTTGCCGGACGAGTGCTCTACCATCTAAGCTATGGAAGCATATAGTATATTTCAACCTTGGTTCGACCTTCCAGATAACTTTTCACGAATTTAATTATGCTGTACGGCATATCCATACAAATCAGCTTATGCAAAAGTCCATGATGCCAAATATTGTCGAAACTTTTTAGAATGTCAAGAAAGACTATTGCAGCAGTATCCTTATTAATTAGGGCTTCTTGCAAATATTTCGTTACCCGGAGAAGTTGAGTGCAAGTAGAATGGCCTCTGCGGAAGCCGCGTTGTTCTGGACGGATTATCTTGTTGTCCTCTCAGAATTTTATCAATTCTGATGGCAATGATACGCTCAAATAGCTTGCCAAGAGAGCTAAGGAGCGAGATCGGGCGCCAATTTGTCGCCAACTGAAGGTCTTGGCCTGGTTTCGGGATTACCTTCACCACTGCCTTTTTCCAATAAAGCGGAAAGCAAAGCGCTTGAAGAGGCTCTCTGCAAGCGCTTTGGCGGAAAGTATTGGAGCTCTAAAAGTTTTTTGAAGATGTTTGATCACATTGTCCAGAAGGGATTTTATCGCAAGGCTATTGATGTTATCATAGCCAGGGACTTTCTTTTTGTGTGAAATGCTTAATAATGTTTTTAACTCTATTAATATCAGTTGGATAGAGAGAGGAAGGTTGTTCGCATTGAGTAGTAGTTAATAACATTGTCATTAACTCTATCAATATAATGTGCCGATCAACGTCACCACAATAACTTAAAAATTAATGGGAGAAATTATCTCCGACAGCAAAAGCTCATGTTAAAGCCGGAGCATCATCTAACCTATTGAGAATGGGGTGATAAAAAGTTATAAAATTTATGTACTCATTATTATCTGAAATATATTACCCTTAATAACAGTCAACTAACAATTTTATATATAGTTTGAAGTAAAAAAATTTAGCATTTGATTTTTTCATTTGAAATTTTCCAAAATTCTGTAAAAAAGTTCAATTTAAATGTTTAAAGTAATTAAAAAAAAATTTCCAACAATTTATTATAGATGGCGCGCACTCACAGAACAAACCATACAGTGACATCTAGGAAGATTATTCACGATTACTTATCAATATGGCAAGAATCCTAGAACAGTGTTCGTTTCTTCAAAAATTATAACATAAAAATGGCACACATTTTTTTCCAATTTTACTTTTATTTTCAAAGGCCATTTAAAATGGCATCGAAATATATATTCTATGTTAGTGTGCCTCCCTGTTGCAAAAGTCTGACTGTTTTCTTACCTAGATCTTTCTTACGGCAGTGCAATCAAACCAAACTAGAATCATATTTCTACCCCAGTCCGTCGTCTTACAGGGTGCCAAATTTTAGAGTATAGAAAGAGGGGAGAGAAAAACATTATTCAAGCCTTTCGTTTGCCGTTGTTAGTTGGTGCGAACTACCTAGCACTGAGCTCTCGTCTTCTCCGTCTTAGTTTCTCTACTTAGGTAGAGATATTGGTGTTGGAGCCAGTTGTCCTTCCTTACCTTCAGGGCTTGCCCACAGCCATATTTCAACAGGATAATGCGCGACCACACGTGGCACGCATTGTCCAAAGTTTCTTCGTCAATCGCCAGATTGAATTGCTTCCCTGGCCAGCTCGCTCTCCGGATCTTTCGCCGATAGAAAACATGTGGTCCATGGTTGCTCAACGATTGAGCCAGATTACATCCCCAGCTGCCACACCAGATCAACTTTGGCAACGCGTGGAAGCTGCTTGGTCTGCTGTACCACAAGAACACATCCAAAGTCTCTTTGAATCAATGCCGAGGCGTGTGGCAGCGGTGATCTCCAACAATGGCGGCTACTCTGGCTACTGATTTTGGCAGGAACCACACTTCACAGAAGTCTATAAATTTAATCATTTGATGCTTGGTCAACATGTTATCTACAAAATAAATATTGTTGCGATATCTCTTGTCTTTCTTGGTGTTGCAATTTGGGTGGCCAGCAGTGTACTTGAAAACCCATGATGACTACCATAAATAGGCATTTATGGTAGTCACCATGTTCTGTTCACCCTCTTTGATAAATAGGCATTTGTGGTGGGAAAAGTTGAGAAAAGGCATTTTTGCCAAAAAAGCTAGAAAAGAGGCATTTATGGTAGGAAAAGTTCAGAATAGGCATTTATGTGTAGGAAAAGTTGAGAAAGACATTTTTGCCAAAAAAAAGCTTGAAAATAGGCATTTATGGTAGGAAAAGTTCAGAAAAGGCATTTTTGACAAAAAAAAAGCTTGAAAATAGGCATCTATGGTAGGAAAAGTTGAGAAAAAGCATTTCTGCCAAAAAAGCTAGAAAATAGGCATTTATGATAGGAAAAGTTCAGAAAAGGCATTTTTGCCCAAAAAAAAAGCTAGAAAATATTCATTTATGGTAGGAAAAGTTCAGAAAAGGCATTTTTTGCCAAGAAAAGTTCGAAAATAGGCAAAAAACGGCATTTTGCCTGGACTTCCGGGCTCTAGCGATGACAAACATATTTTTATGCGCTTTTTTTCTCAATATTATTAATTTTTTCTCCTTTCTTCTCTGCTTCTTCCAGATATATTGTTGGGAAATTCGCCTATTGTTGTTTCTGATTCGGTATTCGTATTAGCCAAAAACATCGCCAGTTGATTCATTTAAAATTTTCTATTGCATTACATTGTATATAAAAAATCACTATTTTCTGCCGTACGGTTTCACACATGTTGGAATAAAATAAATTTACACAGAAAATCCTTGATTTGTACCCTCTTTGAAGACGAAACACTTACTATTCCGTGGATCCTGATTGAATGGGAGAGGATCATAAATCTCCATGTAATCGCCTAAATAGGATTCCCGCGTGAACATGGGAATGTCGACGGCATTAACGGAGGCAGAAATAATTAATAGCGGATGAGATGGAGAGGGATCCATTCAACGTATAGTGTGACGAGACAACACGTCATCGTATCACCCAAAGGTGAAATGTAGATTCGGATTTATATCACCCACAGATGAAATGTCGATTCGGATTTATATGACCCACAGATGAAATGTCGATTCGGATTTTTATGACCCACAGATGAAATGTCGATTCGGATTTATATGACTAAAAGATGAAACATCGATTCGGATTTATATGACCCACAGATGAAACGTCAATTCGGATTTATATGACCCACAGATGAAACGTCAATTCGGATTTTTATGACATTGAATGGGAAACATTGATTCGGATTTTTATGACCCATGGATGAAATGTCGATTCGGATTTATATGACCCACAGATGAAACGTCGATTCGAACGTTTATGACAATAATCGTGAAACGTCGATTCGAACGTTTATGACAATAATCGTGAAACGTCGATTCGAACGTTTATGACAATAATCGTGAAACGTCGATTCGAACGTTTATGACAATAATCGTGAAACGTCGATTCGAACGTTTATGACAATAATCGTGAAACGTCGATTCGGATTTGTATGACGTTAAACGTAAAACGTCAATTCGGATTTTTATGACCTTAACGGCGGTATTCACCAACACAGTTTCAACTGCAATCGCAGGTGGAAAGATTGAAGATCGAAACGGATTGGTTAAATTAAGGATTTTAACCAATCCGTGTCGATCGCCGATCGTTTAACCTGCGATTGCAGTTGAAACTGTGTTGGTGAATACGGCCGTAAATGTGAAACGTCGATTCGGATTTATATGACTCACAGATGAAACGTCGATTCGAATGTTTATGAGAATAATCGTGAAACGTCGATTCGGATTTTTATGACGTTAAGCCGGGTTTTCCTAGGAATAGGTTTGTTGCGCAGCGTGAACCGCATTAGACTATTTCGCGCCGGCAGAAACATGTTACATAATCACGCTACGAGTTTGTGTTTTCCTGGCGTGGCGCATCAGCTAAAGGCAGCTATATAGCACATAGCCTTGGCATCACCTACTCTGTCGTCTGCATGCTCCGGTTCGAAGAGAACGGAAAGAAAACAACAAAAATGAACACAAGATCGAAGAAACACGCGACGGACGACGCATTTGACTCCTCTAGAAGCATTCCGCTAATAACGCCCGACGTAAGGCAGTATTGCGTTTTGTAGGAAAACAGTCATACTGGTTTTCTTACTGGTGAGTGAATAGCGTTTCGCGCTGGGTGATTCGCGTTGCAAGTGGCGTCGCAAAATTATATATTTCGGTTCACGCGATGAAAAACACCTATTTCTAGAAAAACCTGGCTTAAATATCGAGAAGAACGGTGAAACGCGCGACACACGACTCATTTGACTCCTCCAGAAGCAGTCGGCCAATCCACCCTGCTGGATCGCCGATATCGGAGGTTCAGTTTCAGGCTCGAAAAGCTGGTCCGTGGATTTCGATTCAGGGGTGGTGAATACCAATTTTGAGGTGAAACGCGGTATAGAACCTGGATCGCGTTCGGAACCTGGACGGTGAATACGGCCGTATATGTCGATTCGGTTTTTTATGACCCAAAGACTAAATGTCGGTTCGGATTTTTATGAACCAAAGACTAAATGTCGATTCGCATTTTTCTGACCCAAAGACTAAATGTCGATTCGCATTTTTCTGACCCAAAGACTAAATGTCGATTCGGATTTTGAATAGCTAGTGAGCCCTTGAACGAATGAAATAGTCAGTGGTTGAGCGAGCGAATGGGCAAGCGAGCTATTGAAACCGTGAGAGGGCGAATGAACTGGCGAATGGTTGAGCGGGCGAGCTACTGATTTCATGAGCGGGTGATTGATGGAGCGAGTGAGTGGGCGAGCGAGCGATTGAGACCGTCAGTGGGTGAGTAAGCGAATGAGTGAGAGAGTGATTGAACGTGCGAGTGGGTGAGAAATTCAGGAGTGAGCGCTGCTGAGTCCGTCAGCGGGTGAGTTTGGGTGCGAGGGAATGGGCGAGTGATCTACTGAGTTCGTGAGTGGGTTGGTGAGTGTGAATGGGTGAGTGAGTGAGCGAGTGAATGCGCGTGTGAATGCGTGAGTGGGTGAGCGATCTACTGAGTCCGTCAGCGTGTGAGTGAGGGATCGAGTGGTTGAGTGAGTGAGTAAGTTGGAGGTTGTGTGGGCGAGCGAGCTACTGAGATCGTATGCGGATGGGTGAGGGTACGAGTGAGTAGCCGTGAAAGCTATTTACTCTGTGTGCAGTTGAGTGATTGAGGGAGTGTTCGAGCGAGCTAATGAGCCCTTGAGCGAATGAAATAATCAGTGGGTGAGCGAGCGAGTGGGCAAGCAAGCTATTGAATCCGTGGGAGGCTGAGTGAGGGAGGGAGTGAGTGGAAGAGTGGTTGGGCGAGTGAGTGAGCGAATGAACTGGCGAATGGAGAATTTGAACTTCAGATACAATGAATAAAAATTCATTCACATGCTTTTTAATTTGGGAAGCAAAGCGATTGAAGACATTGTTCAAGCGCTCTTTCTTAGCAACAGAGGTTGCCTTTTCCAGAGTCAGGATTTGGCTGGGTTTCATTGTTTTGTGCGGGTCCAGTTTGCACCTCCTTGGCCATATTGTTTGACGTGGGGAGCTCATTTGTGAGTGGAGTCTCAGGAGGGGGCTGTGCCTCCAGGGCGTCCTCGTAGACCTCCTCATCCGAGTCTATTTCGTCAGTTCTTATTAAGTAATAATTAAGAGCTGCTTTAGCTGCCTGCTTTGTCCATTGTGTCAAGTTTTTCTTTTAATTCCGTTGTGGGAATTAATTTCTTGCTATGGGCCATGTGGGGGGGGGGGGGGTGCACCAGGGTGACTTTGATTGTGTAATTTTTGCTGCTAGACCCTGTTCAGGTCTTCTTTGTGAATAGTGTCCTTTTTTGTTGTTAGGTTTGATTGCGGCCCAGCCACTGGCTCTTGGGACCGGGTTGGACGAATTGTTATAGTTTCAGTCCCTAAATCAAAATTTTCATCCCCTTCGTTTAGGGGCTGTGTGGCTTCGTGGGATGTGTTCTCAACTGGGGTTACACTACCCGGCAGGGGGGGGGGGAGTCCTCTTCAGATGGGGGGCGGAGATGTAGGGGGAGAAGGGGGTTGATGATCCCCTGCCCTTTTCCTGTTTGTGTGAATTTGGGTGCCTTGGGCAACCAACCAAGGTGGCTGTGTGGGGACCGCACTGGAGCATGGGTGGAGATACTGGGGGCGTGGGGGGCACAGTGCCCCCCCCCCAGCGTCACAGGTGGAGTCGACTGATGTAATGTATATATGAGCTGACATCGTCGTCATCGTGCCCCCCCGAGACTTCCAAGTCAATCTCCACCTATGCACCGGAGTTTTGTTCTATCGCCTTTGTCCTTACATTTTTTGGTATCATGCGGCCCTGAGCAGAAGGCACAGACCACGCGGCCCTTATAAAAGAGGGCCGTGTGATTAAAGGCCATGCAGCGGCAGCATCTGGATCAAAGCGGCTCGAGATCTTTAATACAGCTTTGACCTAGATTGTCAGCTCCAAAGCTGTATTAAAGATAAGCGTTGTCACTTCAATGGAGAGGCCTTATGCAAACTGGCGCGCCACAGAAATTGAAACGGTAAGCGTACGAACTACAGTTGTAAACAAATTTTTCAGCGAGGCAGCCGCCATTTTTTTTTTATTGCTCTTCCCAGTCACGTAGCTCTTTTTTCCCCGTCTCATTTCATTTTAAAATCGGTATTCTTAATCAATAATTCTTAATTAATTTATCAAAAGGTTCTTCTCTGGGTTAAATTTATTTGTTTTCGTGTCTCTACACCATTTCCTTCGAGTTCATTCTTCTCTATTTCATCATGATAGTAAATGTTGAATTATTGCGGCTTCCTAGGATGGCGAGAGAAATTCCAAGTCCGAAGAAGCTCATCTAAATAGATTTCCGAAAAATGTCAGCAGGTTAGTAAAATATGTATTTTACAGTTCAGCTAATATTACTGTAAAAAAAAAATTACAATATCGAAAAATATTTCACATTGTAGGTAGGCTAACTGAATTTTTGTAAATTCAAAATGCCTGTGTGATGATTTATTAACTTAAAATTTTTCGCTGGAGGATTTGCCCCCCCCCCCTTCCCTCCCGAAGTTCGATCGTGCTTACGCAACACCCACTAGAAACTGAAAATTGTCTAGTAGGTGTTGGCTTACGCCTCGCAGTTCATTCCAAAAGAGCGTCAATTATCCGAAATTGTTCACTCCCTATGACAGAAATTATTGCATGCTACCCCCCCACAACCTCTAGCAGAGGCTTTTCATGGTCCCTTTTGTAGTGAATTTATAACCTGAAAAAAAAAGATAATTGTCCACTCGTGGGGGCCCAGGGCTGGAGCTCTGTCAACCCAGCACCTACTAGAAAATTTTCTAGTGGGCGTTGGTCAACCCCACCCTTTGTGGGTACTATGCAGAGTCGTGAGGGTAGAATATTCTCATGAATGTGAATTCGGAGAATAATTGAGAATATTCTTTAAAATAATGGGAAATTTTTTTTTTTTTGTTATTAATATGAAATACAATTCAATTTTTTCATTGCCAGAAACATTTTGTCATCCAATTTCATTGAGGAAGTTATGAATAAAAATTATTTATTCATCCACGCAGCAAAATTTCAAATTTTCAATAATTCATTTGGCTGCAGAATCAAGTTCATTTTGGCAGTTGCTATGTCCTGGAAAAATTGAATGAAATATTTTTGAACCTGTTTTTCTCAAAAAATGTTTGGCTCCTAAAAGTCTTCCCGCCACCTCAATTTTTTAGGGATTTGTCATGCCCAGCTTTATGTATAGCAAAAAAACATTGATTGTTGCACATATTGTTTGTCGGAATTTTGTTATCAATTTAAATAAGTAACATTTTCCCTTGCATTTAATATTTTCTTTCATTTTTTTCCAGACGTCAAGCACGGGAAGATGTGTCTAAAAATCCAATATTAGTTGGGGTTCTTGCGGCAAAGTTGACTATGATTGCCAATGTTAGAAACCATCATTTCCAGGAATGGTGTATCATGAACATCGGCCAGAAAGATCGTTTGGTTCACAAATATATTTTTACTACTCTGGTCCCCCCCACCCCCGAACGAAATTTCTGGCTACGCCCCTGAGGAATCGGCATCCATTACTTCAAAATATACAAGAATGCTCTGAAATATCCATACAAAAAATGTTAAATACACAATTCAATAAATTAACACAAAAACTGGGGTAAATTTTAAACTAATCAGAGAAAAAAAAAATCCCGAAACTGATAAAAATTTTGGACTTGACGAATCAAAAATAATTGAAAGAAATAATTCCTGCACCACACACAATAAAAATTCAGAATTTACGGGGGGAAAATTCATGAAAGCCTCCAATATTTTAACGTGAGTGCGGGGGCCCACAAAGCACGGTGCGACCGCTCCTTCGCACATTCTTAAGAGCCTGGCTCTCACTTTCACAGCGGAAATCACTTGTCCTCGTTTCTCTTTGACAGCCTCAACCGTTTGTCAGTGAATATTTGCTGTTTAAATTTTGTTGGCTGGGATTACGTTACACTTTTTTTCTAATTTAAGGAGGGGGGGGGGGGTCCAGTGTTTACTTTTGCGTCCGGTGCCTCAACAGACTTTAATCCGCATCTGCGCCCCCCCCAAGCAAAATTTTTCATGGGCTCTTCTGTAGTGAATTTACAGCTTGGAAAAACCCAAAAAAATTATGGTAATTGTCTCAGGGCTGTTCCCATGTCGGCCCAACCCTTGTGGGGTCAAATACCGAACTTGACCATACGGAAATCGGGCGTCGACATCTGCACAACAATTTTCGGAATTTAAGAGTTGGACTTGAAAGTTATTGGCAACATTCCCAGTTTAAATGACAGCGGATGGTTTTCCTACAGTTAATTACACACAAAACAAAGCAAAAGAAAAATATCATTTAGATAAAAGCAAACTTACGTGGGGGTGGAATAATCTTGTTCATCGATATTGTCACTGAGAAATTCTTTGAACTTTGAAAAAAAACAAATCTTAAGCATTTTTTTGCTCACATAGGAGTGTTTCATTATTCCAATAGAGCAAATTTGCGATTACTACTATCTGACATAAATAGTAGTTCAATCTTACACGAACGGCAAGGAATGGTTCAAATTCTCTACATGCAGCTGGTCATCCGACAGACACTGAGCGGGGGAAAAACAAATTACACACCATAGGAAGTCCAGCCAGGGCCTCAACTAGGGAGGGAGCAAACGGGTTTCGTGCCCCGCGCGCTAGACCCAGGGAGCGCAAATTTCATTCTGAAACCTCGCCTTCAACATTACAAGGAGGCGTCAAAATGCGCGCTTGTCCCGGGTGACCAAGCATCTAGTTGCGGTCCCGAGTACAGCATAGGAATCCGTATTGCTGTACAGCAGAAACGATTTTCCCCTACTGTATGCAGGTATCTATTCGAGAAAACAGCCATTATTGTGTGCTGCTATCAGCGGCTCTCTTTTCGCTGAGTAAAAAAAGACCGACAGCTTCAATATTGTTAATTGACCGCATGTGTTGAATGGGGTCTTGCAAAACGATTCTTTCCTCTCCCTATTGAAATATTTGGTTCGGAGTTGAAAAAAAGAAGCTTATTTGAAGTTATGCAGCTTGGCGAGTAGCACAGATTTTTTTTCCAGTCTCCCAGGAACGTGGGATGCCGAGTTTTCTCCTGGCATTATTGTCTTCAGGTCATTTTCTGTGGTGCCGACAATGACAAACCGTGAACACGTAAACAACAGGGTCATCTGGTTAAGTCGTCACCCTGATAAGTCGTCACTCCGGTGAAGTCGTCATTTTTCTTCAGACCCTTCCAGCTCTCATAGACCAAAATGTCATTAAACCCTCGTTTACTCGTCGCTAATTTCGGTCAAGTCGTCACAATGGAAAAGTTTGAGAAAGAGGAACAGACTATTTTTATGGCTCCCATTAGAAAAAGAGCTTGTTAACAGCATTGCTATATGCTTAAAAGTCACCATAAAACCCTATTTACCCAAACGGAACAGTATAAGTAACGAAAGTTACGCTGGGGAAGTTCATTTGCCGACTGAGGTTTTTGGAACGTTGGGGACTGTTCAAGCTAGATTTCATTTCTGCCATACATTGGAGAAACTGGACAGACCGCGAGACACCAAAGCTTTGTCGCAAGAAGCAACGTAAGCACTTCGCCCCCCCCCCCCGGGGGGGGGGACCAGGGCATATCCGGCAAAACCAAAATTTATTGATATGCCAAAGATTACATACAGTGCAAGGAAATCAAAAATTATGTAAATCGAAGAATCAAATTAATGAAGTCAAATGGCAACGGGCACGGATAATAAATAATCATAGAAAGCATGGACTCTACTAATTTAGGGCTAGAAATTTAAACAAAATATCTTTGTTGAAAAAAATTAGACATTTTTTCCCAAGTTGAGGTCTTCTGTTTACTTTTTCCTGCCCAGGGCCCCTCCACCAATTCAAAAGTGTTCGAGATTACTTTGTAGTTGTATCATGAACTACTGATGAAGAATTCAAACACTAAAATTAAATTTGATGTATATGTAAAATTAATGTGCAATAGAGAGTTCTATCATGAAGAAAAGCTACTTATATTCAAACAGTTGCTCTGTCAGTCCACAAATTAAAAAAATTACTAGTTTAAATCAAAGTGTACATTTCACCACAATAATTTAAGTAATAAAAGATAAAAAATTGCTATTATTTTTTCTTCCGAAATAAGAAATATTTATATAAATCTATACATTTTATTAATATATTGTTATTTTGATTCATACTTTAATAAATTTAATAAATTACTTTATACGATTTTCATAACATCACACATTAAAACTGACATTCCAATATTAACCCAAGGGATCGTACGATCCGTCGAGGGTTCATTAATTGACAATACTTGGCAACAGACCAACCAGGTAAAAAACAGCACTAGTATCTTGACTCGAGTAGATAAAAATTAGTATTCGTTATGATTGCATTTTGACAAATTGAAGTCATTAATTTGCAACAATAAATTTATCATGCTCACTGAAATTTAAAATTGAAAAACAAAAAGTGATAGAAAATCGTCCCGGACCTTCGGGCAAGTGTACCTTTCGATTCTATAAGTATTGACTTGTATTATCTTAAAATTATCAAAAAAAAAAAACAAAAACGATCGATATTATTTTCACAACCGTCTCGAGTATTTCCGTTTTGTCTCCAATATGAAAATAATGGGTGATCGCAATTGTACTTCGGCTTCTATCTTGATATATGATTGCCATGTCATGTTTTGTGCCTCAATGCTGTTTTATGGTATTTTGAACGAAATGACGGATTCGTCTTTTTACAATACTAAGACAAGCTGTCCATACGAACATTCTTAACAGCTGGATGTGATATGCGAAGATGAATTTTCTTTCTTTCCTAAATTCATCTTCGCATCAGCCAGCAGTTAAAAACCTTGGTATATGGAACAAGCAGGTTATTATGATATAATCATCTGGCCACGTCAGTCGAGTCTGTTTGAAGAGACAAGTATTGCTATTGTTATACCCCCATTATTTTGTAAGACGATACTGTACCGTAATGGTTAATGTCATCTTTAAATAGATTAGTCTATATTATAGATTCTGTCTCTTGATTACTATGAAAATATTGTGCTATTATCTTTATTTTTTTATGTGCAGTAGTTTTCATTGAAATATGATATCAGTTAATGTAGTATCACATGCATGTGAAACAGAAATGTTGCATTTGGAGAGTAAATAAAAATTAAAAAAAAAGTATCCTCCAATTTTTTAAAACCGTATCAATTTGGTGAACTTGGTCTCATAACGGTTAAGTTACAACCCATCAAAAACATGCCATGTGCGCGTCTCGAGATTCTTGGCCCCTTAAAAAGCACATATACATGATGTAAAGCCAAGTCTAATATTTAGGCTCGTTATATACATGCTACTAAGTAGCACGAAAGCATGCCACTTTCGAGCATAATATGCAACGAGTAACCATATTTCCCCGAGAGAAATACGGGAAATGAGGATTCCGAATACGGGACATCCCTAATTATCGCCAAAACAGACGTCAAATATACACAAATTTGCCAAACATTTGGCGAAATTGCAGGAAATGCAGCATTACTGCAAATTGCTGTGTATTGAAATGAATTCCACGAAAAAAAAAACAAAAAACAACCCGGTAACAAAGACAAATGGGGAAATTAATATTCTTATTTATGCTTGTAATTATCATTTTATTTATGTGTTGAAATATAATTTCAATCTTGACTTCAATAAAGAATAAAAATTCAAGTAGGTTTCGTGTAAAAGACAGGAAAAACCGGGATACTTTTGCGAAAAAATTGAGACACGGCCAGAGAAACAAAAAGTACCGGATTGTCCCGGAATAAACGGGATGTATGGTCATCATGTATATGTCCCGTATTTCACAGGACAGTCCCGGTATTTTCTGTTTTTTGGTCGTCCCGATTTTTTGGCAAAAGAGTCTCGGTTTTTCCCGTATTTCTCACGAAGCCTACTTGAATTTTTATTCTTTATTGAAGTCAAAGAGTGACATTATTCTTCAACTCATAAATTATTTTATGATAATTACTAATTAATAAATGGGAATATTAATCTCGTATATTTGTCTTGGTGAACGGTTTTTTTCGTGGAATTCATTTTTATCCACTGCAATTTGCAGTGATGCTTTATTTCCCGCCTTTGTGATTTTTCCGTAATTTCAACAATATTTGGAAACTTTGTTTGGTTTTGGTGTGATTTTTGGCGATAATTGGGGATGTCCAGTATTTGGAATCCGAATTTCCCGTATTTCTCTCGAGGAAATATGGTCAACACACCTATTCACAACGCTTAAAGGAAATGAGATAAAAACCACGGAGTGCAGGCTGCTGCCATCTGTTGGCGATGGAAAGAGATATGATGTATATGACTTTGATACATACCTATAGATGGCAGCAACATTCTTTCTGACCCTAGACAAGGTGAATTCTTCAACTTTTGAGACAATTTTTTTTTCTGTTAATGGAGCGCCCAAGAAACAACAAATGCCTATCAAACAGTTGAGGGTAAAAATATTTAGTTTGTACAGTAAACCCTGCCTTTAACGGAATCGCAAGGGACCGAGATTTTTTTCCGTTGAACACAGTTTTGGGCCCATTCAAGTATTACGTAAACAGATTTTCAGCCATTTTTGCCAAATCGCAAGAGCATCAGCTTCCTCATTACCCCAGTTCCCCTCGTGGGCTTTAACCCGGGGTTATTAATGGGAATCTTCCTGACTGCTCTTGAAGCATACGTTTTGGACAACGGATTTGTGACTGCATGCAGCGAAGAAAGCGAGTCCGTGTATATTTTGACTGGAGGGTTTAATTCCTCTGCCTTCCTTGTTGCCTCTAGAAGAGCCAGCATCTCTGCCTGGAACACGGAAGCCTCTGCGTTAAGCTTGTGTGCTCACTTGCTGATTATTTTGTTGCCTTCCGTAAGGACGTAGGCTGCTGCAGTTCCGTCTTTAGTCTTTGAGCCGTCCGTGTAAATTACTGTCGGCGTTAGCTGTTTGTCATGGTGTAAGCTGATCTGTCCGTCTTTTACCTCTACTGCTGGGTGTGAGGACCATCCGATCTCTCTCTGTTCAATTTGCGAATGCTCTATGCGCTCGTTGTTGACTGTGATAGGCCGATTGAATCTCGTCAGCAGTGCCATTTTTGCTTCAGACTCTATCCAATGCCCGAGGGGGGGCCAGTCCTGTTATCACCTGTAGAGCGTTTGTTGGTGCCGTGCAGTATGCCTTGGTGATATAGAGGAGAAAGCTCCTCTGAACCGAGTCTAGTTTTTTCTTTACTGCCTTGGTGAGCTTGGAACCCCAGACTGGGGCACCGTAGGCCAGCATCCTCTGTATCACCGATACATATAAGGTGCGACGCATGGCACTGGTTATGCCCCATCTTGAGCCTGCACAGCTTAACAACTGTGGGAGAACTTTATTAACTTTATCAGCTTGTAGCCTCACGTGTTCCCGGAATTTGAGTTTCGGATCTATGTAAACTCCTAAGTATTTGAGAAGGTCCGTACGTTCGATAGGAGACCCATCAATCTGGAGCCCTGATGAGGTCTTGGACGATATCCACAGATATTTTGGCTTTTCTGACGCCACCTCAAGCCCGTGTTCCGTCATCCAGTTGTTGATCTGTTCGAGTACTTCTGACGCGAGCGTCTCCGTTCTACCTTCCGTGGGGCTGCTGACCAAGATGGCAATATCATCAGCGAACGCCTGGACTTTCACGATTTCATATCCCCGGCCTGGCCATCTCATCTACAGAAGGTGGTCAATTACAGCGTTCCAGAGCGTTGGACCAGAGCAAGATCCCTGTGGACATCCTTTAGATAGCCTATGTGTCGCTAGTCCCGCTGTAGTCTGAAGTGCCACTCTTCTTCCCTGAAGAGTGTGGCACATTATTTTGGCAAGCTGTTCTGGTATCGGCATATCTTCGAGTCTTTCTCTGATGATGTTATGTCTCAGTGCATCAAACGCTCCATTAATATCCAAGGAAATGAGCGCGATATCCTGTTTTCTCGCCCTTTGTTTGACGATCACCTCCTTAATAGCCAGGAGGGCTTGTTCTGCAGAACGTCCCTGTCGAAATCCGAATTGGTTTTCATTCCACCATCGTTTTGCCTCTGTGTGATAAGTTATTCTCTGAGTTACAATTTTTTCCAAGACCTTTCCAATGGTAGGCAGAAGATGTATATCTCTGTATGAGGTGATGTTGTCAGGATCCTTGCCCTTTTTGAGTATAAGAAATATTTTCCCCAATTTGAAGTGAGATGGAAATATGCCCAGCTCCATGCATTTGTTGAACAAAGTCCTAAGCAGTTGGGGAAATTCTTTATTGATGGCTTTCAAGAGCTGATTATTTATGCCATCGTGTCCCGGGGCCTTCTTGTCACTTAACCCTTTTATGATTCTTGTTATTTCCGCCTTCGAAATTGTCGGCTCTTTTGTTGTCTCTTCGCCTGATGTTGTGGCACAAACTATCTGACCTGGGTCTTGATGCGGATCTGTATCATCCTCCGGAAATAATTGTTTTAGCTGTTCTTCCGCAGCCTTCAATATCGGAAGGTTTTTTCCCACTGGCATAATCAACTGTGGGTGCCTCATTCTTCTCCTCACCGTTGCCTTATAAGTCGTCCCGAAGGGATCAGTCGCTTCTGTGCATAATTTCCGCCAGCTGCCCCTCTTGGTCTTTTTTAGAGCTTTGTAGTACACTTTTCGATATTCTCTGTACGCCTGACAAGCTGCTATCTTTGCTTCCCCAAGGGCCTTTTGTATCTTTTTTTCTTGGCTCTGAACTTGGCTCTGAAGTTCTTGATTCCACCATGGAGTTACTGTTTTATTAGGTTGCCTTATTGTCTTGAGCTTTTTATCAGCTGCCTGTTTGATTTTGGCAGAAGTCTGGTCTACGGCTTGCTCTAACTCATCCTCGTTCCTGGCCTGTTGGAGCATTTCAACTAGCCGTGTTATGTCGGGTTTGATGTGTCGAAGAAAGTTGTCAATTCTCCTACGTGAATTAGAGTATTTGGCAGTTGGATCCGATCTGGGTTTGTCCTAGATCTGAATGATCAGGCACTTGTGTACACTGAGTTCCTCCTCATGATCGATTGACCAGTCTATCCGATCCAGTGGAGCATATTCGTTGGCTAATGTGACATCTGGACTCTCCTCTTTTCCGTCATGGTGATATGTCGACTCCCCATTGTTTAAGATCGACAGATTCACAGATCTTATGAAATCCAGTAGCTTTACACCTCTGGGTCTTGTCAGTTTGTAGCCAAGCAATGTGTGTGCCCCATTGAGGTCTGCTCCAATGATACTAGGTACTCTTCCCGCACTTTTGATAATCGCCTGTAGTTCGATTGTTGTATGTTTGAGTCTGGCATATGGGGAGGAGTACGTCGAAGTGAAAATGTACTCATTGGAGTAAAGGCTGATTTTGATTGCTACACTGTTCTCAAGGACTGAGAATGTGGTGCCTTGTATTTGTCCATTTGGTATAACAATAGCCGCTTTGCAGTTGTGGGAGCTCCATCTAGCCCATTTGCTCGGTATTCAATTCAGTATGTCGTTATGCGCCCATAGTTCCTGCAGAAGGGCAATGTCTATCTTATGCTCATCTATGTATTTTATGAGCTGGAATGTCGTTACAATGCATCGATTACAATTGAATTGAAGGATTTTTATACCTCCTTGGTCTCCATCTGATTTAGCCGTTGTTGCAGAGGAATGCCCATGTACTGCTACCGGATTCTGTGGACCCATATGGGTACCGTTGTTATTCATTTTTGTTGTTTTTCTTGTTTAAATCTTCAATAGCGCCTTACTTGTGATCTTTTCTGTTTAACGACTCCTCCTGAATACCACTGTTCTTATCGGCTTTTCATTTTCCGGTCGAGTCCTGCCTGGTATTGTTACCCTTATATTTGTCGCTCCACTCCTTTCGGTGTCGTTGGTTACTATTCGTGAAATTACTTGGTAACCGTCGTCTATGTTACCCTTTTCTTCTTTCCTGATGAAGGGAAGCTGTCTGCATCCTCGTTTATTTAGGTCTCTACCTCTTTCGAAGTCTTTATATCCTGAGGTTGCATGTCCCGCGCTTTTGTTCCAGTTCTTTCCTTGTCGATGTACCTCTCCTCTGCCTTTATCACTGAAAAAAGTTGTTCTCCACCGTCTCTCTCTTCTGACGTCCGTTCTTTGCCATCTGCCAGAGGTTTCTCTTTTCAAAACTGGGCAACTTATCGCTGAAGCACTGTGACCAGTTTCGAACCTGCTACCGTTTTCCTGGTTGCTCAGCAAGCAATTGATGCACCTCTGTTTGTTGCTTTGACATCTTGAGGTCTCATGTCGTTCTGCACATCGTGCACATCTGGGGTCTCGGCTGGTGCAGTCCCTAGCGTGATGCTTCATCGACTGGTATCTAAAGCATCTCGGGGAGGGCACGAACCTCTTGACCCCTACTCTCTTTCTTTTCAGCCACATGATTCCCTCGTCCAACATTTTTGTTAGTCTTTTGTTGACATTCACCTCCAGAATTATGTGACTTTGATTTTTTGCTTGTGCCCGCAACTGGAATTTGTACTCCACCTCCTCTTTACGTTGTTCCAGTTCCCTTGCCGTGTTATCCAACAGCTCTTGGATGTCGTCTTCGCTATTAAAGTTTTTAACCATTAGAAGCTCTCTTCTGGGTCTCGACGGTCTGATTGTCATCACGTCGTTCAGTTCTTTTATGTTGAGTATTTTGCCTGGTAGTTCCTTGGCATCTGCTTCTTCACTCAAATCCACTGCATACCCTCTCTGTGTCTCTCTGATTCGCAGTATTTTTCCGGTTAACTCTAGTTTGTCTTTATTTACCCTAAGGACCAGAGGAAGATCGTCTTTGTCTTCCAAATTTCTCGGGAATAGCGGTAGTGTGTGGACTTGTGCCACTCTTGCATATGATGCTGTCTCACAGTCTCTCGTATCGAAAGGGTTTGCCATTGCCAGAAGTTTTTTCTGGATGTTCGTTAACGCTGTGTTGGGCTGTTCATTTTCTACTGTTCGAAGTGATCTTCCATTATAGTCAGCCCATTTAACTCTTCTTTTACCTTTAATGGGTGATAACACCTGATTCTCCTCTACTATCTCTCCTTCTTCTATGGGTTCTTGCATCTCTGTCTCTGGAGCTAGCCCCGTTGTCTTTTCTGATTTTTTGTTTGACTCTTCCGTCTCTTTTCCCTCGCCAACTTCCTCCCTTCCTGTTGAATGTTGTTGTTGTTGATTCGTCTGAGTTTTTTCCCCATTTACATTCAATTCATGAGTCTTCTTTTTGTCTTTGTCTTCGCTTGGCACGAAAATATTATGTCTTACTCCCCATCGTACCCAATCCTCCATTCCGGGGTTTTCAGTTTTCCTTGATATGTTCATTTCCTCGTTGAGTCTCGGGAAATCATTATCAGCTGTTTGGGTGCCTTGGCTAAATTTAACCACCCTTATCTCCACCTGTATTCCTACATGTCTTGCATGTCTTTTCTCTGGATCCGTCCCCCATACCATATCGTAAGTTGTCGCCTCGTCCTCCTCACTCGGCTTGTTCCTATTTGTTTTTATGGCTGGGATGGTCGCTGTGGTGGTCGAGTGGTTATAATGACGGACTCGCGATGCGAGGATCCGGGTTCGAACCCCACAGTGGTGGTCGGCTGAAGTTGGTTTTCTGTGGTTCCCAAATTCAAGGCGCAAATGCGAGCCGATCTCCCCGTTAAAAAGTCTCGCCACAGAGAGCAACAGTCCTACAACGATAAATCATTCAATCATAACACTTCACTCACAGTTAGAAAAACTGGTGGCAGATGGCAGCACTACGCATAACAAGCATTACACAGAAACAAACTTTACGTCAGGTTGCACTACGCGTACACACACATTCCCGCATGTACCGATTCGTTGGGGGTTCCGCGGGGGGGGGGGTGTGGGGGGTTGCATGTGTGGTGTAGTAGGTAGGGCCTCCAAAAAATGGCTCGGGGGATCCATGATGTTCTTAAGTCAGCCACCTCGTTGGGCAATTTGCCTGTTGTGGCGTTGTATTTGTATTTGGATCTCCTCGTGCTCTACCTGTTGTTCCATCTTTGTATTGTTATCTGTTCTGTCCTTCGATTCTGTTTCTCCCTTATGAGTCACCTCAACTTGGGCTTGCTTGTTTGGTAAGCACGTTCGCCTTGTTTCCTGTTCCTCAGTTATTGTAGAGATATCAATATCTCTTTCAAGCCTGATGTCTTTGTCGTCTGCTGGGGTGCTAGTCATTCGTTCAGATTCCCCACACGCTTTTGCCATATCTATAATATCACTGATAAGTGATTTAATGTCACTGTGGTACTTTTGCGGTATCGGGAATTTCCCATGGCCCGTTCTTTCTGTTAACAAGTTCCAGAGTTCGTTGGCTGGTGCAACATCAAAGTTATGTGAGCCGCTGTCTTCTTCCTCCGCCAATTCTCTCTTGGCGCTCTCCCCTGATGTCGATGACCAGCTTGCCCTGAGGTTCCAGGAAACTCTAGAACCCTGTGCATCTTGCTCTGTTGTGTTGAGATTATTTTTGTCGTAATCTGATGTTGGAGAGGATGGCTCTGGTTCAGATGATACTGAGATATCCCTACCTCCGTCGTTGCAGTCTCCAGAGCTCCATCTCAGTGCTCTGGGTTTCGCCCCCTTGTTGTATTCCCCGTCATCAGACATGTTGAAATGTTCGCAGAAACTCCGGATCCCTCGAGCTTCCTTGTGGCTGACCCTCTTCTTCTTGATGCCTCTGGCTTTTGTTAGTCGTGGAGTCTCCGTTAAACTCTTGCTTAATCCGGATACTCCTGCTGCCCTGTGTGATGGCACTGGTTTGTGTAACCTGTCCATAGTAGCCTCTGAGCAGAGATTATGCTCTGCTCCCAAGATATAGAAAATTTGCTGTATAGAAAAGTTTATTGTTCCGACTCAAAGTTTATACCAGCTTTGCTCGTCTGATTCCCACCTGAATATTCCACTGAAAAAGTCTTCTTCGGCACGGATGTTCGCCCCTGGTGGATATTGCAGATAGTCCCGATTTTAGAAGAGAAATATGAAAATGCACAACAAATACGGGACAGTGAAAGAATTTATGCAAATATATAAGTATATATAAAAAGAACATAGAGAATTAAACACTTAAAAACATTTACAGTAGAACACAAAAAGCTGAACATATTTGTCAACCGTTTCAACATATTCAAAGAATTTTTCTCCACGGTAAAAAGTCTCAAAATGCAAAACAATGTAATAGATATTCAGAATATACAAGAGATTCCAATAATATTATATTAGATCCATGAAATCAGCTCTTTTTAAATTCATCCCGATTTTGAACAGAAAATATGAAAAGGGATAAGAATACGGGACAAAATCGTGAAATTTCTAAAAAAATGAGAATATAAGAAATTGTCCGATTTAACAAAATCAAATATGGTCTGCAATATTTACGGAACGAGAGTATCAAAAACAAGAAACGATTTTTAGGCCAACACACCACTGACCTGTTTAATCAAAATGAACTCTGACCACGTTTCGTCCAAAATGGCTATTTGAAAATCACGATATAAAAGTGACATATCTATACAATCATTACACTTTTCTGAACAAGAAATCAGATTTTAGGAGAGCCAGAAAAACGGCGACTTGACCGCAGCAAAAAAATTGCTACCGCAGGGAGTCCCACATCGAGGGGTTAGCGCACCAAAGCCCTAGATGAGTATAAAAGCAAGCCTGACGTTTGGAATTGGTGTTGGAATAATATCATTTTCCCCCTTTTACTGTATGTGCATTCATGTTCTTTCCTCCACATACGCAACTTTTCCCTCTTTTGGGGACTTTCTTTTTTCCCTCCACTTGACCGCTGCTGTAGTATAGTTATTCTCTTTGCTTGTGTTAAATGTCGTTCGTCTGACTAGACGTGTGTTTCGTTTCTCTCTCGTCGTCGTCTCTTTCCCTTCCACACTCTGCCCGCCCACAGGTTATGGGCCCAGAAACGTATCTTTCGAGACGGTAGCGTTTTGAATTTTTTTTTTGCGCGCCCCGATACGCAGCATCGGGCTCACCTAGTCAACGATTATCTCGAAAGTGACGATACTCGGCGCATCGATTAGCCCCAGCCAGATGCTCCTGACCTGAATTCTACGGGATTCTCTTTGAGGATGCTCTTTTGAGGGCAATTGCATCTCGTGAATTTTGCCTCCGACATTCATCCCGGAGCTGAAAACTTTGTTGCTGCGGGAGTGGGACCGATTGCCTCAACTGCCTCGTGTTCAGTAAGCCGTGTACTGATGTGCTGCCAGTAAGCACACTGCGCGACCGTGTCTGACTGTGAGAGGGGGACCATACCCCATATTAGACTCGTTTTCGGTTCCATCTAGCAACGTGGATTTTGGACATTCTTGTAATGATGAGCTTTACTGACAATCATGCGTGCGTTCATGCTTACTATGACTTTTGTATGGTTCATCTCTTTCTTTGTTATAACTGTATTCGTATCAAATTTCACTAAAATCTGTCGACTAGTTTTTTCAGAAATTCGATATAATGTGCTAATTCTTATAATTTTATGAGCGTACTACTTAACCCAGGGCCGCAACTGGGGGGGGGGGGGGCAGCAGGTATGTCTCGTGTTCCAGGCGCTAGACCAGAGGGGGCGCAAATTTTATTCTCAAACCTTACTTTCAACATCACAAGGAGGCGCCAAAATGCTCATTTGACCCGGGTGAACAAACGACTAGAAAAGACATTTTGCCAAAAAAAAGCTTGAAAATAGACATTTATATGGAAGAGGTAAAGTTCAGAAAAGTCATTTATGGTAGGAAAAGTTCAGGAAAGGCATTTATGGTAGCATTTTTGCCAAAAAAAAAAGCTTGAAAATAGGCATTTATGGTAAGGAAAAGTTCAGAAAAAGCATTTTTGCCAATAAAGCTTGAAAATAAGCATTTATGGTAGGAAAAGTTCAGAAAAGGCATTTTTGACAAAAAAAAAGCTTGAAAATAGGCATCTATGGTAGGAAAAGTTGAGAAAAAGCATTTCTGCCAAAAAAGCTAGAAAATAGGCATTTATGATAGGAAAAGTTCAGAAAAGGCATTTTTGCCCAAAAAAAAAGCTAGAAAATATTCATTTATGGTAGGAAAAGTTCAGAAAAGGCATTTTTTGCCAAGAAAAGTTCGAAAATAGGCAAAAAACGGCATTTTGCCTGGACTTCCGGGCTCTAGCGATGACAAACATATTTTTATGCGCTTTTTTTCTCAATATTATTAATTTTTTCTCCTTTCTTCTCTGCTTCTTCCAGATATATTGTTGGGAAATTCGCCTATTGTTGTTTCTGATTCGGTATTCGTATTAGCCAAAAACATCGCCAGTTGATTCATTTAAAATTTTCTATTGCATTACATTGTATATAAAAAATCACTATTTTCTGCCGTACGGTTTCACACATGTTGGAATAAAATAAATTTACACAGAAAATCCTTGATTTGTACCCTCTTTGAAGACGAAACACTTACTATTCCGTGGATCCTGATTGAATGGGAGAGGATCATAAATCTCCATGTAATCGCCTAAATAGGATTCCCGCGTGAACATGGGAATGTCGACGGCATTAACGGAGGCAGAAATAATTAATAGCGGATGAGATGGAGAGGGATCCATTCAACGTATAGTGTGACGAGACAACACGTCATCGTATCTGCTTTTGATAAATGTAACGATAACGTGGCCACCATTCATCACGAATATTAATCCGTTACGTCTTTGTTTCCTTTGGCAGGAATGTACACTGATGTCCAAATGGCAAGTACGCAGATGGCGAGGGTGTTTGGGATTTTCAGTGAGTAAAAAATGGCAAAACATCGTTAACATCAAATTACGTGTCAAAGGGGGGGGGGCCCATTATAATCAATTTATGTTCATTTCAATATCATTAATTGAAGTCTCTTAACTCAAAATTTCTATTAAAGAAATTCATTGTGAACCACCCCCTCAATCACTAAAACTGTTAATGAACTGCCCCCTTCTCCGTTCGAAGGGTATGTATGCACTTACGTACGGGAGTTGAGGAAATCATTTTAAGGACGACACGTGGAGTGGACACAAAACAGTTTATCCGATGCCCCCCCCCCTCCCGTCTATAGAGGACTTGTCCATAGGAATGCTAGTTTAGGTACCCGTAAACTAGAAAATGTTTGCCGTGTCTGACACTGCACGATGACGGTGAGTGTCTGTAGATGTAGATCCGCCCTTACTCTATCAACATAGAGGCGCTCTCTACATTACAAAATACAATACTGAACGGGGGAGCGGTAGCCCAGGCCGATAAGATACTCGCCTAAATTACCATAGGATGTTTAGATGTGTCGCGAGTTCGATACCCGGTTCGTCCTTGTCAGAAAACTTTCCTGACACAAGGTTACAACAAAAAAACGGCGACTTGACCGCAGCAAAAAAATTGCTACCGCAGGGAGTCCCACATCGAGGGGTTAGCGCACCAAAGCCCTAGATGAGTATAAAAGCAAGCCTGACGTTTGGAATTGGTGTTGGAATAATATCATTTTCCCCCTTTTACTGTATGTGTATTCATGTTCTTTCTCCACATACGCAACTTTTCCCTCTTTTGGGGACTTTCTTTTTTCCCTCCACTTGACCGCTGCTGTACAAAGCTGCATTAAGAGTACTTAAGCTGCATAAGAGTAATTAAGCTGCATAAGAGAACTTACAAGCGGCTTTGCTGCTGTATGATAGTTATTATCTTTGCTTGTATTAAATGTCGTTCGTCTGACTAGACGTGTGTTTCGTTTCTCTCTCGTCGTCGTCTCTTTCCCTTCCACACTCTGCCCGCCCACAGGTTATGGGCCCAGAGACGTATCTTTCGAGACGGTAGCGTTTTAAATTTTTTTTTCGCGCGCCGATACGCAGTAGTGGTATCTCGTTTGAAGTTTAGTTTCCATTCGTTTTATCGTGTGCATTAGGAACCTTCGCAACAATAATGGCCAGCATCAAGGACAATATTGTCAAGCTGAACAATCAAAACTATTCGAACTGGAAATATAAGGTTAAACTTCTGCTAATGAAAGAGAAACTTTTCAAGAAAGTCATCGAGAACGACAGGCCGGATCCAGGTGAAGCGAATCGAAGGACCCTCGATCTATGGGAGGAAGCCGACAGCCAAGCACAAGCGTACCACAATTGGCAATAAGTTGTAGGTCCCGGTCTAAAATTAGCCCTCGTCTGTGGAAAATGACCGTGGTGCGAAAAAAACGATGACTAATACTGAACGAATTTCATATTTATAACTTCTAGCGCTTTGGGCTCATCGATGATTGCCCCACATAACTTTTGACCACTTCCCCTTATGACCCCCCCCCCCTACAGTATGAATTTTGAAAGGTCCCTCGTAAGTGAGTTTTTACAGTACAAAATAAAACTACCGACCAAATTTCATATTTATAGCTTCAGCGATTTCGGCTCAGCGATGTTTATCCCCCCCCCCCCATAACTTTTGAGCGCCCCTCACGACCCTCTTAGGGGTCGAATTTCGGAAAATCCCTCTAAAACTATTGATCAAATCAATTAGTATATATGTATGGACTAATTGATCAGAACGATCAAATAGAGATCGATATTTTTGTGGACGAGAGAAAATATTACGTCCTACCGAAAACAAGAAAATAATCGATATTTCTCTGAAAAATAGGACAAAAAAAAAATGAAATCGTTTTGACGGGACTCCAAAAGGAAAGAGAAGATTGAGGAAAAAAAATATCGCATTCCGTCATGTTCACTCTCTCATGTTAGAACAGTTCGAAATGATTTCTCTCGTTTCAACTCGATATTTGTCCGCATAATAAAGCTCATACTCCCGAAAGAAATCACTTCCTCCACCTGTATTTCGCTACATCTGAGAGGACGACCATCTCGCTCCGTTGATTCTCCGCAACATATCGAGACAAAAAATCCCCTCGAACATCATCTATTCCCTCGATAATAGCGTCGGAGCTTACGGTATAAAACTCCTGGGAAATGAGAATATTCCTCTCCTATACACAACATCATTGGCTTTAGACGCTTCCGAATGGTTTCCTAGAGAGTGTTTTTAGGCAGAAGCGATAAGGACATCGACACGAATATATATATGTTATACTTTGGAAGTACCCGTGGCGTTGTTGTTGGTTAATATATTGCGTCCATCAGGGACCGCGCGATATACGCAAATATTTGGTTTAACATCTAATAGTCATTGTAGCTTTCGGCATCGCTGGAGGAGGGATCATATCGTTGAGTCCGTACAGGGTATGTGTAGGTTTTGCCGCTGTGGTGGTCGGCTGAAGTTGGTTTCCTGTAGTTCCCAACTTCGAGCCGATCTCCCCATTAAAAAGTCTCGCCACAGAGAGCAACAGGCCTACGACGATAAATTATTCAATCATTACACTTCACTCATAGTTAGAAAAACTGGTGGCAGCACTATACACGTAACAAGCATTACACAGAAAAAAAAACTTCACACGTCAGGTTTCACTACACCTACACGCTGTACCAATTCGTTAGAGGTTCCGCAGAGGAATATGGACGAGGTGCATGTGCGGTTTAGTAGTGCAGGTGTACCTACATATGGACTCAATGCCTTAGATATGCAATATCACTACCATTCGCGGGCCAAAAACTGGTGCATAGGGATCCATGTACAGGGTGGTGTTGCCTTGAAGTGGCGGCAAACTTAGAGGGGTGACATTAGGAATCAAGAGGAACAAAAATTGCCATAGACAGGAACATGATATCGCAAACCATGTTTAGTCGGTGAAAATCGTAAAAGTAGACGTTGTTGCGGCAGACATTGCCAGCACACTCGCTATCTTTGAGCTCGTCCGACAATTGTAACTCCGTCGCTGTAGGCTGTGCAATGACCTTCGCGGCCGTAACCTCGAACAACTCCTGTAATCATTTCTCTTCGTCTACTTTCTGACATTGAGTGGTGGTCGGCTGAAGTTGCTTTTCTGTGGTTCCCAACTTCGACGCGCAAATGTGAGCCGATCTCCCCGTTAAAAAGTCTCGACACAGAGAGCAGCAGTCCTACAAACAGTACAAATATTCAGTCACTACACATCACTCACTTCACTTCTGAGATATAGATGGCAGCACACTGAAATATCATACACAACACTAGATACACACACACTTACACTTCCGGCACAACTCGATAGGTAGTAAGTAAATTGCCTATGGCGATAGACCTGAGTTGTGCTCGGTAAAAAAAAAAAAAAAAAAGCTTTCAAGTGAATGGTTTTTCTACTTATTATTGACCTTTTTTTGTCCCACTTGACATCACTCCCCCTTCATGAGTATTTTTGCGATTTTCACGGACTAAACATGGTTTGCGACAACATGTCCTGTGGCAATTTTTATTCTTATTGATGCTTAATATCACTCTCCTGAGTTTGCCGTGAGGGCAACACCCTATATAGGGATACAAAGGCCAGCGAATGCCCGAAATTGGGACATTGGCTGAATCAAATGGGATACACACTGAAGAGCCAAAAAAACTGGCAAACCTGCCTAATATCGTGTAGGGCCCCCGCGAGCCCGCAGAAGTGCCGCAACACGACGTGGCATGGACTCGACTAATGTCTGAAGTAGTGCTGGAGGTAATTGACACCATGAATCCTGCAGGGCTGTCCATAAATCCGTAGGAGTAAAAGGGGGTGGAGATCTCTTCTGAACAGCACGTTGCAAGGCATCCCAGATATTGTCCAATAATGTTCGTGTCTGGGGATTTTGGTGGCCAGCGGAAGTGTCTAAAGTCAGAAGAGTGTTCCTGGAGCCACTTTGTAGCAATTCTGTACGTGTGGGGTGTCGCATTGTCCTGCTGAAATTGTCCAAGTCCGTCGGAATGCACAATGGACATGAATGGGTGCAGGTGATCAGACAGGATGCTTACGTACCTGTCACCCTAGTGGGCCTTCGGCTCCGAAAGCCCATATCGATGATGTTTCGTTGAATGGTTCGCACGCTGACACTTGTTGATGGCCCAGCATTGAAATCTGCAGCAATTTGCGGAAGGGTTGCACGTCTGTCACGTTTAATGGTTCTCGTTGGTCCCGTTCTTGCATGATCTTTTTCCGGCCGCAGCGATATTGTAGATTTAGTTTTTTACCGGATTCCCGATATTCACGGTACACTCGTGAAATGGTCGTACGTGAAAATCCAAATGTCATCGCTACCTCGGAGATGCTATGTCGTTCCCATCTCTCGTGCGCCGACTATAACACCACGTTCAAACTCACTTAAACCTCGATAACCTGCCATTGTAGCAGCAGTAACCGATCTAACAAGTATGCCAGACACCTGTTGTGTTATATAGGCGTTGCCGACCGCAGCGCCGTACTCTGATTGGTTCCATATCTCTTTATTTGCATACGCATGCCTGTAGCAGTTTTTTTTGGCTCTTCAGTTTATATATATAGTGAAATTAGTGGGGTGGGATATAAATTTCACAATTGGTGGGAGAATATTTTTTTCTGAATTAGTAGAGGAGAATATAAATTGTAGAATTAGTATCGGGGGGGGGGGGGATATAAATTTTAGAATTAGTGGGGTTATAAATTTCAGAATTAGAGTGGGAGAATATGAATTTCAGAATTGGCGGGAAAATATGAATTTTATAATTAGTAGAGGGATGCGATATAAATTACAGAATTAGCGGGAAAATATAAATTTTAGAATTAGGAGGGATATAAATTTCAGAATTCGTGGGAGAACATAAATTTTAGAATTAGGGGAGAATATTAATTTCAAATTTAATGGGATAGATAATATCAGTTCTAGAATTAGTGGGAGAATATTAATTTATGAATATAAGGGAGTATTCGTTTCAGAATTAGAGGGATGATATTAATTTTTTAATTAGTGGGAGAATATTATTTTCTGAATTAGTATTTGGAAATGATTATTTTCTGAATTTGCGGGAAAATGATATTTTCGCCATTAGTGGGACAATATCAAATGTATCAATATTAAATATGAAATATTGGGAGGATATTTATTCAAGAATAAAGAAAATAAATACTCTCTCTGTAATTGAAGAAAATTCAGAACAAATGGAAGTCTTAGCCGGCTAAAAATACATTTGCCAGCCACGTTTCTTCACCTTCCGCATTTGTGAATTAATTGAATAAATAATTTCAGAACTGATAAAATTTTTCACAACCCATGAAAAAATGATAAATGTAGAAAAATAAAACTGAATAAAAAATAATATATATATTTTTTTAAATATAAATTTTAAGGATCAGAATCATCTTCTGGAGTTCGTAGAAGCGCAAATTCCATCAAATTCCGCTTCCGGCGTTTCTCTCGGATATTCTCGTGTTTTCTCGCTTCGAAAGATAATATTAAGATGTCGTTCGTCGCTTCTGATCCGATTTCATTTATTTATTTATGTACTTCTCAGCCATTTCGTGAACCCCTTCGCGTCGCGACAGTCGCGAAGTGCCAAAATAATACATCATATCATATATATATGCCCCATTCATACATATTCTATTCCTTCCATTTTCTTTTTCTGTTGTTCACAAGTATTATTATCATGTCTATCCCGGTTTGGAAACTGATACTCTCATCAGAAAGCCATTTTTAGAGTATTACATAGATGTATTCATGATCCTTTTGAATGTGAATACGTCTTCAGTTTCAGAATCGTATACAAACCTACTTTTACAGAGAACTTGAGTCGCCTAGAAAGTGGGAGCCAAGCGCGGATCCAATAGCCATGTCCAATCCACATCGCCATGGATCCGCTACCTCCACACACACATCACTTAAGCGACCTGCGGTGCACTTGGAGATCACTTGAGAGGCCCGCGGTACAACTATAGATCACTTAAGTGGCCCTTTTTTTCCCAATTAAGGAGGATCCGGGACCCAATGCGCACGCATACTTTTAGTGGGGCCCCAGATTGGCTTTATCTCGGGCTTCCACTGCTGAAAATTTCACAATGTTAAACAACAAAAATTAACGAAATGAAACCTGTAAATTTTTTCATGGGGGGTCCCACCTGGAGGCTTGTCGGACATCCCCCCCCCCCACCCGGTGAGGGTTACGAAAAATTTTCACTTGTATTCATTTTACCAACAAATAAAATTCAGGAACCCAACCAATTACCCGGTGCCGATTTCGCAGATTTTTATGAAGCCCCCCAGACTGGATATATCTTGGGCTTCCGCTATTGTAAATTTTACAATGTTAAAGTAGCAAGAAAGCAATGAGATCTATATCAAGGGCCTCTGGAAATGAAAACTAACTTTTAACTTCCGCCAAGAAGGTATATGTGCGATGAACCGCCCTGGTTACCCGACCCTATGTGTCGGTAGCACTGTGGTGATGTATATGTATATTATACATAGACCTACCTCTAGGCAGCCCCACAAGGGCAACGCTGACAGGGCCCGGAACGATTCTTATCACTTTTTTATTTTTCACTCTATAAATTAACAGCAGAGGGGCCCGTTTAAAAGCTGGTTTGGGGCACCTGCCAAGTATCCCAGCCCGGGGACTCTGCTGAAAGATGCCGTAGGCCATGCCCCTCTGTACACACACATAACTTGGTCTCGATGGGTCAAACGGTTCCCGATATATTCAAGAGTTAAATGAAAAGAAGCTAAAATCGTAAACAATTTTCGTAACAGAAAAACGTAACAGATTTTCGTCACATAAAATCGTCGCCAATTTCATCTGCATAGAAACGGTCCCTTTTCGAGTTTGTGATTTTACATTATACGTAGAAATAGATAGTGATATATGTATTTTTTTTTCCGACTCCGTGCCGAAAGTGGTCGTTGTTCAGAAATCGTCATTCGGA
The DNA here is from genome assembly GCF_987345545.1 of Pholcus phalangioides. Classification (NCBI taxonomy): domain Eukaryota; kingdom Metazoa; phylum Arthropoda; class Arachnida; order Araneae; family Pholcidae; genus Pholcus; species Pholcus phalangioides. The sequence goes on along the minus strand of NW_028301617.1, from coordinate 4,033,600 downwards.
GGTTATTTGTAATGTTAAGTCCATGGGGACGAGTTCGTTTCCAACAAAACGTGTCCGTTGTTCGGAGGTGGCCGTTTAGAGGAGGTTTTATTGTATTTGAAGTCGAAAATTTCCACATTCTTAACTTTTGCTTCTCTTGCACGCACACGATAAGTATGAGAAAATTTTTCAAGTGTTCGGGTGACTCCCATGTGAGCTAAATAGCTGCATGATTCGGCAGGGCTGACCACGAAACTCCATTACGCGATGTTGTGCATCGAGTACGTGATGGATGGTGCCCCAAGTACAGCATTAAAGCCGATAATGAAAGGAAATCTTTATCACAGAAGGCGTTAGCATTAATGCATAAGTAAGTAAGTAAGCAAGCATCTCTATTGTGTGAATTGATCGAACACACAAAAGCGATTCATCACGCTCTGGGTGGGGCCGCGGTGCGTTCTCATTGATTGATCGTTCTGTTCCGCGGCCATGCTGGAATTCTCGATGTATTCATCCTTTATACACTTTGTGATTAGCTTACCAATCTTCTAGTTTGAAACTGAAAATAAGACGTTTTCCTCTTTGTTGTTCTGATATTCCCTGGAAATTCTGAGACCATCATAAAAGAAATTCCGCGTTTGTTAATGCAACATTCACACATTTATTTCTGAACATCGGAGGAAATTTGTAAAAGCAACAGCATAAACTGACGGATAACTTCTTTCCCTCATTTATGCTTTCCTTTCCCAACTTTTTTCATTTTTTTAAATTCAAATATCTTAACGAATATATTGTTACGAATTGTAAACGATAGGTGGCGCAAGTCTTTATCGCAATCTTCTGTTGACAACGAGAGTTGATGCCGGTTTCGGTTTATCGGAGATGGATGCTATTGGTGAGAACATTCCAGGAAGTCCCGCCCCTCCAGACAGTCCGTACGGTGGCGCCGCCAACTTGGAAACTGTAAAATAGAATTTTGTAGAACATTCTTTTTACAAGGATGACGTCACTCTCCGCTACCATACGAAGGTTTTTAACCACTGGCTGTTGCAAAGATAAATTTTGGAAAGAGAGAAAATTCAACTGCGCCTGCGGGGAATCGAACCCACGTCCTTTCACTTTTCGGGTGAACGCCCTCTAGGGCGCCCTTGAAAGCTATAAGTCTGGTGGTCTAGGGCGTTCACCCGGAAAGTGAAAGGACGTGGGTTCGATTCCCCGCAGGGGCAGTTGAATTTTCTCTCTTTCCAAAATATATCTTCGCAACAGCGAGTTGTTAAAAACCTTCGAACATTCTTTTTCTCGAAGTTCCTATGAGGGTTATAAATAGTCTGGCGCTCACAAGATGGCAGGCAGGCTCAAGGAGGCTCGAATAGAGACAGACTGGATGAAAAGTCAGTCGTGATTTAACTTTGCGACAAAGTTGTTAGCTCCCTGATTAGGCTGTAAATACGTGTAAATTGCTGTTCTGTAAATAAATCTGTGTTTGTCCGTCGAACCGCTTCTTGGTTTGCAATCTCGAAGTCTTGTGGAAAATTATCCGGAACAATATTGCACTTACAAACATGGAATTTTTTCATGTTAGTCTCAGTAGAGACAAGGCCACAACTTTCTAATTGGGGTTTTTTTAGCACAGGGGATGACCATAGAAAATGTTTTTAATTTTTTTTTAAAATTTCAATAACTATACAACATGAAGAGCGCATATCCGAGTCTTACACGTTTAGTTGGATACTTTTTCTAATTGGAAGTACGCTTCTAGTATCAACGATTCATTAATAAAATGCAGCAAGTGGGGAATCATGGAATATTACCATGTATAACATGTCGTTATCCTGGATGCAACTAGGGTGACCGATTTGGGAATTCTATATTCTATTCTATTTCTGGAGTCCTGTGTGTCCAGGACGGACTAAGCCTTGGAAAAGCGGAAGAATGACTTCAGGAGAACGCGAAGAGACCTTTCTCTGAAAATGAAACCGAGCATTCTATTAGACTTTTTTGACCACCGCTGAACAATTGTTCAGGAAACCTTATTTCGCCCTGGAGTGGAGAGAGCTGTAAGATTTGGATTTTGGAGACCATACTTACAGAGGTAACAGGGAGGCTCACGGTGGAAACAAACTGGATTGATCATGTCACGTGCCTCGATGAGCGGCTTCTTTCTGTTCTTTGTAGAGCCCGGATTATATGCACTAAAAAGTGGCAAAATATGCTCTAAAAATATACACATATGCACTTAACCACGCAAAAATATGCACTTAAAAATGCAAAAATATGCACTTAAAATACAAAAATATGCACTTAAAATACAAAATGTGCACTTAAAATACAAAATGTGCACTTAAAAGGCTAAAATATGCATTGAAAATTCCAAAATATGGATTAGAAACCTTGAAAAAGTCAAAAATACCGCCATTTGTATAAAAAATGAGAAAATATGCATTAAAAAATCACCATGCAAAAAAAGCAAATGTGTTTTTAAAATGCATCTTTTCTATTTCTTAGGACATATGTGTATTTCATTTACGAAAAATATCCCCTCATATATATATGTATATATATATACCCCGCATATGCAAATAACTTCAACATATATTTTATTTAAGCATTTTTTAATTTTCAGATTGTTGTAGCAGCTCAATAACTGATAGTCGTGTGAAATCTGTTTCCTACTTATTCACTATGTGCGGTTGCCAAATCAATATCCTTATATTTTCCCTCTTTAGAGAAACTTGCTTTTTTTTAAAGCATTTAACGTATATTTTTCAATATTCCCATGGAGCATATTGAAGAATTTTTAGAGCATATTTTTTATTTTATGCCTATTTATTCACTTTTAAAGGCATATCTCAGCATTTCTAAATGCATATTTTGACAATTTTTATGAACTTTTTCATTTTTTGGCGCTTTCAAAATGCGTATTTTTTCTCGTATAATTTTGCATTTTTAGTCCCATACGTTGGCATTATTACAATAGAACCTCCCTTAACGGACATTTCCCCGTTAGCGGAAACTTTTCGGATTCCCGGTCCCGTGGAATAGGGCTTTAATATATTTAACTCCCCGTTAGCGGACAGTAAAATCTAGCAAGAAAATTCGAGTTTACTAGATTTTACTCTACTTTGTGAATTTTTGTTCACAAATTGAGACTATCATAATTAACGGTGATTATGTGTAATCACAAGCCCGTATATGTGTAAATATGATAATCCGTCAATTAATTACTTGATTATCTGAACATAAGTACGGGTAAAGATAATTGATTGGTTTAATAAAGAGAAGAAAGAAAGGTTATAATTTTTTCTATATTTATCTGACTTTTCAACTTTATTTGGGAATTATGCATAATCGCCGGTAAAAGTGAAAAATATAGTGAAATTTAATCAAAATTTCCTTATCGAGACGATTGATGATTATGCATAACCAACAGTGTATCAATTTTACACACGGTAACATATAACAACCAATTGCGACCGAAGCTAAACGTCGTATAAATGTGAAAGTCGTATAAACGAAGTTGTGCTGTCCGTGGCACCTCCCCAATAGCGGGCACTCCCCGTTTGCGGACAAAAGTTTTGCTCCCATGGATGTCCGTTATCGAGAGGTTCCATTGCAGATGGATTCATTTCTATTTTTCGCGCAAAATATTTTTGATTCCATATCATGTATCCCGGAATGAAGGTTTATCTTGATTTTTAGTGCCTATTTCCGCCTTTTAAGGTCATATTTCAGCTTATTTAGTGCGTATTCCCGCTTTTTAGTGCATATTTCCACTTATTTTAGAGCATATTTCCACTTATTTAAGTGCATGCATATTTCCACTTATTTAAGTGCATGCATATTTCCACTTATTTTAGTGCGTATTTTGCTTTTTTAGTGCTAATTCTGCTTTTTAGTGCATATTTTAATTTTTACATTGCTTACTTCCCTTTTTAGAGCATATTTCAACATTTTCAGTGAATATATAAGTGTTTATAGTGCATATTTCTGCTTTTTTAGTGCATATTTTGCTTTATTTCCACTTTTTTTTAGCATATTTTGTAACTTTTTAATGCGTATAATCCGGGCTCTAGACATCACTAACAAAAAACAAGAACCAGAAACACAGCGGAGATAACCAGAATCCATACCTATGCGACAGACAAATCCACGGACCCTAATAAATAGGCATCATAAACTTCGGGGTAATCGTCTAAATGGGATTCGCATGGGGGCGAGGAAACGGGCGACGTTAACGGCATTAGCGGGATGCAGGTAATTAATAGCAAATAAGGCTAAAGGCAGCCATTAACATATCCTACGACAAGACAACACGTCATCGTACCGGACGTTGATAAATGCGCGTCAACAAGGCATGTTATTACCCTAGTGGTACTTCACTGCGGCGACTGCCTACCCCCCCCCCCCCGGCAAGTTATCGGATCAATTTGCTTGCGATACCGAAATACAAAATGTATTCTCGAGATAACTAGAATCTCCATAGGAAAAAGTGGGGAAATTCGTATCTACCAGTTATCCTGGGACAAAATGAGTCGCCATTATGATCATAAATCCCCCCAAGAAATCACTCTTTCTCTGTATTACATCACGTTATTGCCGCAGGAATGGTGATGATCCATCTCGCTCCGTTGATTCTCCGTAAATATCGAGACAAATCCCTTGAACATCTGGTACCTCGATAATGACGAGGGGCTATCAATATTACTACTGCGAACGAGAAATATCCCGAGTCGATCATTGGCTTGAGAAAGATCAAAGAGAGTGTTTTTGGGGGAAGGAATGATGAAAAAATGGTCTCTCAAATGGATGTTTCGACATTTGCGGAACCTCTTCGTATGGGTTTCGTTTGTATATATGTATTTAGTAATCCATCAGAGGTTATGCAGCGACACAAAGTCAGCCCCGTAATTTCACGCAGCTATGGTCCAAACACCCGTGCTCACTGCAACATCGATAATCGACATGCTAAACAACATCTAGTGGACTATTTAAATACTAAAGCAAAGAGTTCGCCCCGCTAGTCAGCTGTTATGGGGTCGTTCAAGTATTACGTCAGCATCGATGGGGGGCGGGGTTTCCGATTTGCTGACATTTGATGACAAGGGGGGGGGGTTTGGATGATGCTTACGTCATCAACCACCCCTTGTGAAGATATGAAATATTCTTAGTGGCATCTTATTCGGTTCGCCAAAAACGGGGGAAAAAACCCTTTTGATAGTTATTGGGCACCTGAACTAACATTCTACCTATTGATAAGTCCCCTACAGAGCCACTTTAGTGATCCGAGAAATGTTTCACGGATAATTCAAGTGCTCTGGAAATGTGTCCGGGCCGCTTAAGTGCTCTGGAACTGTGCCACATGTCACTCAAGGGATCTCTAAATGTGCCACGGATCGTTTAAGCGTTCTGTAACTGTGTTGCGGGTTACTTAGGTGATCTTTGAATGTGAAAGTGATCTTTGAGGCCTACTTCAGTGATCGAAAATATGCCACGGGCCACTTAAATGCAATGGAATTGTGCCACGGGTCATTTAAGTGATTTGTAAATGTGCCGCTTAGTTCATTTTTACAAAATTAGGTTTGAGGTGGCGGGCCACATGAGATAACCTTCATTGCCTCATTTGGTCTGTGGGTCAAAATGAGTTTCTTAAAGAGAAATTCTGAGTTTCTTACCCTTCAAGTAGCATTGAAATGAACAGAAATCGATTATAATTACATATAAAGGTATTTTCTTCCGAAATTTTATTTAAAAAAAAAAATTTTTTTGCATTAATAAAAATGTTTTTTCGTCTGGGGGGGGGGCGTACGATCTCCCTACGCCCCCCTCCCGCGTACGTTTCTGATCCCACCAATATGCGCTAGGAGGTAGGGGGCAGTGATGACGAAAGTTGGTTGGCTGACAGGGGGGGGGGGGTGTTAGAGTTTTGCTGAATTTTGCTGAGAAGGGGTGGGGGGGGGGTCAAAAATGGCTAAACATTTGCTTAAGTAATACTTGAACGGCCCCTTAGTTGGGGTTATGTTTTTCACGTTACCTTGTCAGCTGCAAACTCTCTCGGCTACAAGTTACTGCAACAAGCTGTTCTGAGCGCTTGATGTTCTTGTTCTATATTACAGGTAATTTAGTATTTACATAATAATATGTAATTGATAATAAACTGAAGAGCCAAAAAAACTGGTACAGGCATGCGTATGCAAATAAAGAGATATGGAACCAATCAGTGTACGGCGCTGCGGTCGGCAACGCCTATATAACACAACAAGTGTCTGGCATAGTTGTTAGATCGGTTACTGCTGCTACAATGGCAGGTTATCGAGATTTAAGTGAGTTTGAACGTGGTGTTATAGTCGGCGCACGAGAGATGGGACGTAGCATCTCCGAGGTAGCGATGAAATTTGGATTTTCACGTACTACCATTTCACGAGTGTACCCTGAATATCGGGAATCCGGTAAAAAAATTAAATCTACGACATCGCTGCGGCCGGAAAAAGATCATGCAAGAACGGGACGACTGACGACAATCATTAAACGTGACAGACGTGCAACCCTTCCGCAAATTGCTGCAGATTTCAATGCTGGGCCATCAACAAGTGCGAACCATTCAACAAAACATCATCGATATGGGCTTTCGGAGCCGAAGGCCCACTCGTGTACCCTTGATGACTGCACGACACAAAGCTTTACGCCTCGCCTGGGCCCGACAACACCGACATTGGACTGTTGAGGACTGCGTTTCCTGGTCTGCCGAGTCTCGGTTCCAATTGCTTCGATCTGATGGACGTGCACGGGTATGGAGACAACCTCGTGAATCCATGGACCCTACATGTCAACAGGGGACTGTTCAAGCTGGTGTGATGGTATGGGGCGTGTGCAGTTGGCGTGATATGGGACCCCTAATACGTCTAGATACGACTCTGACAGGTGACAGGTACGTAAGCATCCTGTCTGATCACCTGCACCCATTCATGTCCATTCCGACGGACTTGGACAATTTCAGCAGGACAATGCGACACCCCGCACGTCCAGAATTGCTACAAAGTGGCTCCAGGAACACTCTTCTGACTTTAGACACTTTCGTTGGCCATCTAACTCCCCAGACATGAACATTATTGAACATATCTGGGATGCCTTGCAACGTGCTGTTCAGAAGAGATCTTCACCCCCTTTTACTCCTACGGATTTATGGACAGCCCTGCAGGATTCATGGTGTCAATTAGTGGACTGGACCGGATGCCAGGAGAGTTCTTCCAGCATGGGCCAACTGCAAGGTAAACCGCTTATATCCTGCGAGGGATATGGCGGGGGCCATGTTTGGTGTTATGGTCGGCTAAAGTTGGTTTTCTGTGTTTCCCAACTTCGAGGTGCAAATGTAAACCGATTTCTCACTTAAGAAGTTTCGCCACAGACAACAACAGACCTTCGACAGTACAGTCATATTCAATCATCACACTTCACTCATGCATAGTTAGAAAATCTGATTGCAGATGGCAGCAATACACATAACAAGCATTACACAGAAGCAAACTTCATTGTTAGCGAGCGTTCATTAGCGAACGTTCTGTCCAACATGTACCAAATCGTTAGAAAATTCCGCAAAGGAATATGAACAAGGTGCATGTGTGGTTTAGTAGTTCGTTCCCGTGTTCTATGAGTGATGTGACCGAAACAACGTATGATTGAGCGAAACACCGAGTGAGCGAACCAGCTATCCCGGTAGAGTGAGTGAGAGAACTCGGTCTCGGGTCACTCATTCAACAATACACGGGGCGATAAATTTCTGTGGGTTATTTTTCCTGTCGGTGAGAATTCACCGGCTATCACCAGCACCTCCTAGAGATGTAAGGGTTGCTAAGTTCATCTGTAACGTCATTAATACTACGTAGCAAGTCTGTCACATTTTGAACCATCCTATTTAGTTTCTTCTTATTTTGGAGGTAGAATCTTCCTGGTTGGCTCACAAATACCGCGTGGTGATTAGACATGGGGGCATAGAAATCGCCAATTCTGAGTCCAGTCGTTTCTTTTCCGCACAACGATGACACTGGCACGGGCAGAGAATTCGCCCCCCCCCCCCGAATATAGAAGTCTTCCATCTCTAGGAGGTGCTGCTATCACTCAATCTATTCAGTACGGTATCCAAGAGTCAAAACTTAAGCCTCCTCCTGGAAACAGCAGTGTAGTTAGAATAGCTAAATAGGGAAAACAATGATCCGAATTCACAAACAAATTTTTTTCAACGTACACATAAAAAAAAGAGATATTTTTCATGTTTTCCCGGAAAAAGGGGGGAAAAAAATATGCAAATAATTACTTCTTTTCCGGGGAATTAAAAAGTGTCGTGGGTTAACTTTTTTTGGGGTTTGGTGCCAAATTTACTTTATTTTTGCAGTCGCCATCATTGCTAATGGTTTCTCCAATGTATGAGCAAAATGCAGTAGCAGAAATATTCTCGCAAAATTTTTATTAACTTTTTTGAAACAGAAACTAGAGAAAAAAAGGGCTTTTTTTTTTTTTTTAAGCAATTTTTTTTTTAAATATTTTTCGGGAGAAAATTTTTTTTTTTTTTTCATTTTCTAGTTTTTTTCCTTTTTTAACAATTTTTCTTACTGCAAATGAAAAAAAGGAAGAAATTTCTTGGAAAATTTAAGTGCATCAGAATTTTTCTGTTATTTTTATTTTAATTTTCCATGAATTTAAGAGCCGTTGTTTTTTCAAATTCGGAGCCTCTTATTGCATTGAAGTATTGATTTTTTTTTTTTGTTGTTGAAATATATGAAGATGTTTGTTTGACCACATGTAAAAAAACACGCGCTGTAAAAAATAATTACTTGATTAATGATATACACTGGTTAAATAAATTAAGAGAATTTGCATATTTTATCGAATTTCATGAAAAGAACTGAACTGAATGTAAAACCACTGCTTCTAGACAAAAATGCAAATCTTGTACGTCAAATACGTAAGCGTACGCGTGTGTGTAGGCGGAGCCAGTAGAGAAACAGGCTTCATAAGCGCGCGTAAGTTAAGACGCATTTCGTTCTCTAGCACACATTTCTTGGTGTTATTTTGCAGCAATCGGTTAATTTCAAATTGTAACAGTAAAAAGGTGTAACCACCAATGTGTAGATGATGGAATGAGGTGGCGAATTGTGGGGAGGCTAGAAGCAGGCCGATCTCAAGTCCAGATTTGTAGAGAGTTCAATTTAACGCCCAGCGTCGTGTGTAACTTATGGAAACAGTTCCAGGATACCGGATCCATCGAGAGAAAGCCTGGGCAAGGTGGTCCAAGAGCCACGACGGCCAGAGAAGATCGCCACTTGTCGATTATAGCGAGGCGTAACAGGAGTGCTACAGCTTCTCAGCTCTCTCGTGACTTGTATGCAGCCACAGGAACCCGTGTATCAAGGGTGACTGTTTCCAAAAGACTTCATGAGAGAGGGTTGTTTGCAAGAAGAACCTGCTGTTTGCGTCCCGCTCACTTCTACGGACAGGAGAATCCGTTTATCATGGTGCAGAGAGCATAGAGATTGGAGTATGGATCAATGTGGGCGACCGTTCTCTTCACTGATGAGTCCCGGTCACAGAGTAATAATACTATAGAGTGCGCGCGAGGGGTTACAATGTGAAGCAAAGATCCGGAGTCACGTGACTCAAGTCGAAAGGCTGGTCAGGGAATCTCGCTGGCAATGCTTTCCTTATGGCTATTCGTATGACGATCTCCAAGTGCTGTCTTATTTTTCATTAGAATGGTCACCACGTGTGCAGCTTTCGGATGTTCGGAACGGTTTAGGAAAGGAGGAACATTATCCTTTCACAAAGGAGTACTTTTTTGCTTATTTCCCTTCTTATAAATTAAAAATTGGAATATTAAATTGACGATGCAATGGATTTCTGACGTAATCTCAGTTTTTAACGACTCCATTTTGGATTTAATTCAATTAAAGTTCCAAGTTTTGGTAAAATTCAAATGTCATGAGCCATTATTAAATGTTTTAATAGAATTTTTGGTAATAAATGATTGAAATTGTGAGTTTTATGAAGTTTTAATTGAAATATACGTCTCCGCAAGATTTGGCGAGCTGGTGAGTTCATTCGAGTTTTGCTCAACTTGGAAGAAAATATGCTTTTCAGAAGGATAAATTTATGAAAAATATTCTATTTAAATAGAATGTGAGGAAAACTTCCCCCCCCCCCTCTAGACAATTGCAGTTTTGCATAAAAATGCATAACAACCTCTAAAAATAATAGTATTTTTACCCCTCTTCGTAACGGTTATGTTTGCATATGCTGATAAATACAGCAAAAGCTAACATGAACTAAGCCGATGAAAAAAAATCTCTCTCTATCTTCGCATTTATTATTAACTAGCTGATACCCGGCGACGTTGCCCGCCCCGTAAAAAATTTATATATATGTATAGCTTATTAATTATTTCTTTTAATCAAAAAAATTCTGCATCAAGTAAGAAAAAATTACTTTTATTTTTAAATATTTTAATTAAAGACTTCAAGCAATCGCTTGTGGATACACAATATTTTTTGTTTGTCCATCTGGTGTGAAGATGTACAAATTTTTGGGATTACCAACACGCGAACAGGCGACGTAAAGCTGTCCGTGTGAAAAACAGGGCTCAAGTAGGTTGATACCTGCCACTGCTAACGACTGGCCTTGCGCTTTGTTGATTGTCATGGCAAAAGCTAAACGAACCGGGAACTGCAATCGCTTGAAAGTGAATGGAATTTCTTCAGTGACAATTGGGATACGTGGAATGAAGACGTCTTCTCCTTTGGCACATCCAGTTAAAATTGTTGCTTCGATGATGTAATTGAGCAATTTCTTCACGCAGAGTCTGGTACCATTGCAGAGTCTCGGTGTCTCCAAATTTCTTAAAAGCATTATAGGTGCTCCGACTTTGAGGGTCAAGTTGTGTGGTGGCACACCCGGAATATCCAAAGAGTTCAGAAATTCTGCAGGATACAGAACTGTCTGCGTTGTGTCTGTGACAGTGTCAACCGATTTATAAGATTTGGAGTCTCCTGGAATAATTTTTAGGATTTTTTCGTTGATTTTGTTCACACTGTCATTTTTCGGTGCCAGAATCGCTCTCTCACAAAGCCACTCATGGTTTCGGTGATTTTGTTCAATATTTGGGAAAACTTTGTCTGCAAGTTCTTGAACTGAATTTAACAACTGGCAAAATCCATTTGGGAACGTAATCAGTCCGGTGCTTGGGTCTACGGGAATTCTTCCATTGCCAAGTTTGATCAACTGATGTGAAAATGATTGCAGTGCTGAGTCATTTTGCAGTTGAACTCGCATGTTGGTGGATAATGATAATTTTTTAACTTCGTGCCAGAGTGTTGATGATTTGAGGCAAGCATTAAATTCATCAGCTGGCGTTGAACGCGGAACTACAGGCAGAGTCTGACGAAAATCTCCAGCCAACAAAACAACCACTTTTCCCATGAGCCGCTGATTTCCTCGCAGATCTTTAAGTGACATGTTGACAGATTGCAGGGCCCGTTTGTGAGACATTGTACACTCATCCCAAACTATGAGGCTGCACTCTTGCAACACTTTTGCTGGGCCTGTTCCCTTGGAAATGTTGCAAACTGGAGATTCGTTATGGTTCAAGTCCAGTGGTAATTTGAAGGCGGTATGTGCCGTCCGACCTCCATTTAGTAGTGTTGCGGCTATGCCAGAAGAGGCCACTGCTACTGCAATTTTCTTTTGTTGTCTCACCTTTGCCAAAAGTAAATTGATAAGGAACGTTTTGCCAGTGCCACCGGGAGCATCGAGGAAATAGATGCCGCCATTTCCATCGTTAATCGTTTGCTGAATTTGATTGTAGGCTTGTCTTTGGTCGAAAGTTAAAAGTGGTTCTTTCGCTGCAATATATGACTGTAATTCATTAACATCGTAATTTCTCTCCCGCATAATTTCATGAGTGAGATTGTTGGTGTTAGTTCGTTGCGGTGAAAGAAGCAAAGAGCACTGTCTGAGGTCTTTTCCAGCCATTGACAAACAAAGGTCTTCTAAATGGATGAGAGCTTGATTGTACATGTCTGGTGAAAATTCAATTTCTAAATTTGGATTTTCCCGTCTGATTCTCATAAGAATGTCTTCACTGAGATCATCTTTGTATTTTTCCCACAATTGAAGTGGATTTGACACAGATTGGGTAGATAAAAGAATGCCAAAAAGATGTCTTAGACGAATGGCAGATTGAGTGATTTTAGCTTCAGTCATTGCCAAATCCCAGTGGTCATCGTTTTTCAGCAATCCTCGCTTTTGGCATGCTTCTTGCATGGTTGCACAAACTTGACCATTAAATGTTTTCAAATCATCGAATGTTGTTGGTCCTTTGATGATGTGAAGCAACATACGCAGAAAGAAGCATTCGCCACTTGACGGATGAACAATATAAATGCGGCCAAGTGTTTCTGATGATTTAACCCCAGGATGTCCTGCAACATCAGTTCCTTGTTTGCGTCGCTGCCATTTTTTGCTTGATGTATTCCATGTGTAGAACCGGGGAAGATCACAGTAGAAAAGTGTTCTGGCAAATACGTCGGTCTTACATAATTCAAAGAATTCGGTCAGTGTTGTCTTTGGTGGCTGTTGCAAGTTGTTTGCTTGGAGGTTTTCTGGATTGTAATACACCCTCTGGCCATTTTCAAGGTGAACACTCAGATGTTGAACCGATGGGTAGCGTTCGTGAATTTGGAAGCTGAGGATTCGCCAAATTGCTTCGTTGCTGCAAATGTATCTTCCCAATTGAAATGTTGAAATCTCATCGTTCGTTTGTTGGCCCAATCCAAAAATTGCTTGGTCACTTCCTTTGTTAACATACTTGCAAATATACTTGATGGCTTTTACAGACTGGCAAGACTCTACATTAATGTGCGCCTGGAACATTTTTGACAATATTGGGGAATATGGAACTACCCACCTATTGTCAACGTTAACGTCTACATGGCGTATTTTCAATGTTGTGGTGAATCCGCCATCTTCGGGCTTTCGTCTCCTGTACAGAGGATAGCCATCTTGGCCAGTCTGTGTTTCTTGTAGCATTGTGCGTGGATATTTCTTGGAGCATTGACCATTCATCATGCAAGGAGCGTTCGTGTTTAGCGCTCCACAGGGTCCGTGAATCATATTTTTGGTGATGATCTGAAACAACAATGGATCTTGATCTGGATTAGGCAATTCGGCAGAGATGACGTTGTCGATATCAGTTGGCCGAATTTTTTCTCGCAGCCAGATGAGGATGTGGGCATGTGGGAGACCTCTTTTTTGCCATTCGATTGAATACATCCAGCATCTCGTTTCTCCGAAAATATGGCACTTCTTCACGACGTTCATCAGTTTTGTTAATTTTCTCTTGAACACTCTGGCAATCAGGTCATGTCGATCTGTAGCTTTCTGAGCAGGCAGAAGAGCCTCTTGTATTTCAGACCAAAGTGGATTGCATGTGAAGGTGATGAACAGGTCAGGGCGACCATAACTCCTGACGTAAGTCATTGCATCCTGGGTGTACTCATGCATGTGTCTTGGACCGCCAGTAAAGGTTGCTGGCAAAATCACCATTCTCCCCAATTCATTTGGATTCGCGTCATTGGCCATAGCATCTCTAAGATGAATGTAGTCATCTACTCTCAGTTTCTCTTGGTTTGTTCGGATGTAGAGTAGCCGTTCACTTTCGATTTTGGCGTACATATCTACTACAAACTGATGGAGGAGCTGCCGGGATTTTAATAAATGATTTTCATCTCCTACCCTTCTCATCAATCTGAATGCATAAAAGTCCATGGCAGATACCTTCTTTCCCGGTAGCGTGTCGCCTGTAGTTGGATTGATCTGAGTAATTCCAAAGTTATAACCGTCATTGCCTTGCCAAAAGATGATCGGGTATTGGAGAGCATCGTACGATCTATGAGTCTCCGTTACTCTCTGTAGCCTGTTATTTCTTTTCTGTAGAACAATATCGCGGCTTTCAAATTCATTCCCCACAATAACAATCGCCACCTCATCAATTGTTGGTGCATTGAATGTCCGTGGATGGGCGCCTACTGGAGTCTTATCTGCTCTGATAATTATTTGGTAATCATCTCTTGGCATACGCTCCAGAGCAGTCTTGAACAAATTCACGTAGGAATTGTGTTCGTGGAGGAATTGTTGTAGCGCCCGGACGATATGCTGTTTGGTGGTTGGAATATTGGAGCATCGTTGTCGAGCTTCTGCATGTTGGTCTCCCATGAAGAAAATCTGCAAAAATTTCGGCTCTTCATTCGTTCCTGGGAGCAGTGACCCTGAAAGATGGTAAATTTGTCCCTGCACTTTGAATGTAGGCATGAATCCAGGCTCGCCAATTTCTTTTGTTGCTCCGAAAGAGGTCATTTGGAAGCAGGAGTTGTACTTTCTGATGTTTTGCAGAAAGTGCTTGGAATCTGGTGTGGTTCCAGCCATCAAAGTGCGAAGTGGTTCAGGTGGTTGATTGATTAATGGCAGCTTGACTTTTCCATTTGAGCAGCACATCCCAGGCGCCTCACCATCCCATTTATAAGCTTGGCAATGGACACAGACCTTCTCCATTTGGCCAATCAAGACTGCTGGATGTTCGTGATAATCAAGTTCAGCATTGTATGCAAATGCAGCTTTTTCCAGATCTTGAAAAGCATGCTCTCTATAAGTGAAGGCCCTATTTCGATTAGCAGATAGACGCTTTTCAGTGTGTTCTGGAGTCTCACTTGTCCTGGAAATGGAGGCTCTAGTTCGATTAGCAGATAGACGCTTTTCAGTGTGTTCTGGAGTCTCACTTGTCCTGGAAATGGAGGCCCTAGTTCGATTAGCAGAGAGGCGTTCTTCAGTTTGTTCTGGAGTCTCATTTGTTCTGGAAGTGGAGGCCCTAGTTCGATTAGCAGAGAGGCGTTCTTCAGTTTGTTCTGGAGTCTCATTTGTTCTGGAAGTGGAGGCCCTAGTTCGATTAGCGGATAGGCGTTCTTCAGTTTGTTCTTTAGTTTCACTTGTCCTGGAAGTGGAAGCCCTAGATCGATTAGCGGATAGGCGTTCTTCAGTTTGTTCTTTAGTCTCACTTGTCCTGGAAGTGGAGGCCCTAGTTCGATTAGCAGAGAGGCGTTCTTCAGTTTGTTCTGGAGTCTCATTTGTCCTGGAAGTGGAGGACCTAGTTCGATTAGCATATTGTCTTTGTTTAGTCCGCTCTGAAGACTCATTTTTCCTTGCCAATCGCGACCGTTTCGCTTCAGTCGAAATTTTTCCGATTGCTGCTCGCTTTTTAGGAGGCATCTTACACAGTGGAAGAATATTGTGATCAGAATGAGCGAGCGTCTGTGATGGTCAGAGTTGTTTCCTTCACTTCAGTATTTTTATTCTCAGTTTTGTCGTCGTAGTTGTTGTTCTCTGTTGTTGGTGACGTCATGTGTCCAGCTTGCGGCGAATATTATTCGAACGCATTTTCAGTATTTCTTAAATTGAAACTATACCTATACAATGGGCGGTGGTTGAGAAACATAGCTGAAACCCGGCGACGATGCCCGCCCCGTAAAAAATTTATATACGTATAGCTTATATATTATTTATATACGTATAGCTTATATATTATTTATATACGTATTTCTTAATCAAAAAAATTTCTGCATCAAGTAAGAAAAAATTACTTTTATTTTTAAATATTTTAATTAAAATCTTCAGGCAATCGCTTATGAATACACAATATTTTTTCTTTTTCCATCTGGTGTATAGATGTACAAATTTTTGCTATTACCAACACGCGAACAGGTGACGAAAAGGTGTCCGTGTGAAAAACAGGGCTCAAGTAGGTTGATACCTGCCACTACTAACAACTGGCCTTGCGCTCTGTTGATTGTCATGGCAAAAGCTAAACGAATCGGGAACTGTAATCGCTTGAAAGTGAATGGCATCTCTTCGGTGAAATGCTTGTGCAGCGAATATTATTCAACCGCCTTTTAAGCATTTTTTAAATTGAAACTATACCTATACGATGGGCGGATTATCACTTACAGGACACCCTGTATATAGGCTAGCAGAAATACCCGGGTTTTCTTCAATTACTGGGAGGATTGGAAAAGAGTGACAAACCATTATAAAGGAATAAACTGTTATAATGGCAGAATTAAAGGTGTGACAAACCATTGTAAAGGCATATATATACGTCTGAAACGCATTGTTGGAAACCGCGGCAACCAAAGTAAACGTTCCGAAAGTGATTGTTGAGGCCCCCAAAACCATTGTTGCCCGACAGTTTTTCGCCCATTTCGGGCATTTGCCCAGCTCTGACGAACTTTTAAAGTAGCCTACGGCTCAATCCCGGTCCTGTTTGGTATATATGCAAAATCTGGCGACGATCGGTCTAAAACTGTAGATTTGTATAAAGAGCATACATACATACATACATACATACATACTTTCACATTTATATATAAGATTTAATTTTTATGGCGAAATATGTGTAGTGCACGCATCTCATACGGGCAGAACGAAGTTGTTGAAATAAAGTGATATTTCAGCATGGATTTTTTCCATATTCATCAAACTTACTAACTTCATTTTGAGAATTATTCGATTCATTCGTAAAAAGTGATAAATGCTACGAAATTCATCAAACTTACTAAAAATATTGGTAATTATGCATATATTTACCAACTATTATGCATAATTTCTGAAGATAACGCGCACTACGGATTTATCAAATTTACAGTAACATAAACATTATATATTTGTTGTATACAATATTTTGTTTCCTGTGTGTGTATAGATATTTAGAAAGCTATTAAAAACTGTGCCAAAAAAATTTATTTCATGAAATTTATACTGTTTATATTCACTTCCTTCAAATATTATATATTCAATTAAAATTTAAAAACCCATGTGTTAAGAAATTATTAAGAATTATCCCTTAATGGAAAATAAAAAAATTCCGTTTTCCAATATTTATTTATTTTATAGAATTTATTTTTTCAAATCCGATACTCCCTAAATATTTCACATAAAAATGAGTGAAATTCATTGAAAAAATGAAGGAAAGTTTTCATCAACTTGATCGAATTGAGTCAAATTTCGTTACAGCAACATCCTAGCTTCTGCGAAAACGCGCCAAATGTAATAGCGCAGAACCTGTTCTTTCCCCGACAATACTGCTCATCTTTTCTTCACGTTCGACAAGTTTTATGAATAGCGTGCGCGGTCTATTTATATCTTAAGTCTATGGTCCCGGTTCAGCCTAAGCACCGATTCTCGCCCTACGTTCATATGGAGAGAACCAGGGACCCGCTACCTACCCTCCAATGTCTGTGAAATCGACCATTATGGAGGAGGAGGTTTAATGGTCTGGGCAGGCATCATGTTGGATGGCCGCACACCTCTCCATGTCTTTGAAAGAGGCACTGTGACTGGTGTGAGGTCTTGGAGCCCTATGTTCGCCTTTTCAGGGGTGCAGTTGGCCCTGAGTTCATTTTAATGGACGATAACGCGAGGCCACATAGAGCTCTTCTGCTCGACGATTTTTTAGAGAGTGAGGATATTCGCCGGATGGATTGGCCAGCCAGATCTCCAGACCTTAACCCTATAGAGCATGTCTGGGACACTCTGGAGAGGGCAATTGCAACTCGCACTCCCCCTCCGGGAACCATCCAGGGAATGAAAACAGCGTTGCTGAACGAGTGGGACCAATTGCCACAGGAAATGATAAAATGACTTATTTCAAGTATGAAATCACGCTGCGAGACCTGTATATCTGTAAGAAGGGACCATACCCCCCTATTAACCCATCTATTAGCTCATTTTTTTGTTTATTCTGCAACCACTGTTTCATACCTTCCGACTCCAACGAGTGTTACGCACGATCATGCGTGTGTATTACAATTATTAAATGGTTATTTGTTTTGTATTGTATCAATGTATGTACATATCAAATTTCATTCAAATCGGTACAGTAGTTCTAGAGATAATCGACCAAGTCTGCAAATTCTCTTGATTTCTTACACCAGTGTAGTTAAAAATTAATGAAAGTAATTTCTTGATTGATGAAATTTCACAATTAATTGAGTAGTTCAGAAAATATTTTCCATCAGTTTTGGCAATAATTTTTATTAACATTGGTAATATTTTTTATTAATTTTGGTAATGCTTTTCATCTTTTGTTTATATTATAAATTTATATTATTATATTTTATTTATTATACTCCTACTAATACTTTTCTTTCAGCTGTTCTGGAAATATTTTCAATAGTTCCCAAAATATTTTTCATTAGCTTTGAACATATTTCAACAAATTTGTGAACATTTCTTTCAATTATCCTGGAAATATGTTTCGCTAATTTTGAACTTTCATGAATTGCGAAACACCCCCCCCCCCACCCGGAATGGAAATTATTTTTAAGAAATCTTTTCTCTCATGTAAATCTAAAATTATTTCCTTTAATAGTTAAAAATCATTTCGCTATGTCAGATGTGTTCCGCTCACGGCAACTCACTGTCGGCAGCGATTAGCTTGGAATAGAGAACATGCAATGTGGACATAGTCACAGTGGGCTAGTGTGTTGTTTTCCGACGAGTCTAGGTTTAGCTTGCAGTCTGATTCACGTCGCGCTTTCATATGGAGAACGCCAGGTACCCGTTACCACCAAGACAACATCATTGAACGACACCGTTACGGTGGTGCAGCATTGCTCGTTTGGGGTGGAATTATACTGGGTTCCAGAACAGATCTGCATGTTCAAACCGGAACCATGAAAGCCCAAATTTATCGGGACATCATTCTGGAACAACATGTACGTTTGTTTAGGGGTGCCATGGGCGCAGAATTTGTGTTTATGGATGACAACGCCCGTCCTCACCGAGCAAACATCGAAACGAATGCCTTGAATCTGAGGATATAACCCGTATGGAATGGCCAGCACTCTCACCTGACTGGAATCCGATAGAGCATGTGTGGGGCATGCTTGGCCGACGAGTTGCAGCATGTCAATCAACTCGTACACGTGTACCGGAACTTCGGAGAGCATTGCTTGCTCAGTGGAGTGATCTTCCCCAAGATCAGATCGATAATTTGATACTCAGCATGCCTAGGCGTTGTACGGACTGTATTTCATCGCATGGGAGACATACAATGTATTAACCATCATACCAACCATGTAATAGTAAGTTTTCGTAAAGGAGATATTTTTTACAATTGCTCCAGGGAGCAAAAATCGTAGTTTTTATGAATGGTATCATACGTACACCATCGTTTTTGTTCTTTATCTTTTGTTTAACAAATGGGCTTTATGAATAAGTAACGTTTGTTTTGTTTCTGAACCTTTATTTGCCGGAGCTGGCATTATCCGCAATTTATGGACATGAGTGTATATATATATATATATAACCCCCAATAAATATGCCTATATTATATTAGGGGTTTTCTTTTTTCTGTGTTTAAACGAATTAGGTAACTAAATGCATTCATTTTCGTCGCTATGCGTTAGATACCCCCTGACAGTTATAGTTATTGAGACATCCTTCAAAAAGCCGAAATGATATCGGCAACACAGCAAACACACGTGCCGACAACATATTTCCAATTTCAATAAAATCCCTAAAAGCGAAATTTACAACAGCGCGAAATCGGAATCGAAAAATTCTTCTAAGAATTTAGAAGATACCGGCGCACCTTCATCTTGGGATTCAACGAAGCGCAAATGTCATCAATTTCCTGCCGCCGGCGTTGTCACGGGTCTGTCTCTCATCCCCCCCCCCTCCAAGGGTCTAACCACCGAATAAAAAAGAATATATATTAATATTACGATGATGATAGTTCGTCGTGATCCAAATTTATTTGGAGAATGTATTCCCATTACAACCCCTTGGCGAAGTCAGTAACTGCGACCGCCTCGAGGTGGCAAACTAATACATCATTCGCCCTTTACATGATACATGTCATTTCTGTTTTTTCGTTCTCCATAAAACTCGCATGTCCGTGCTAGGATTTGGGATTTTCATGGCGTCATCAGAAAACCATTTCAAGAATTTTTTTATTCTTATTTTTGGCTCCCTTGGCACGTTTTTTGATTGATTTGGATGAGATTTCGGGTTTTTCCTTTTTCTGGCTCTATTTTGAGGGGGTCTGAGAATTTTATGTTTTCTTACTGAAAGGATTGAATTCTTTTTTTAGAATTTCCAATGCTTTCTTGTGGCTCCCTTGAAGGAGCCCTTGTGAGAAAAAAAATTCGAACAAGTGTGAAACCACCTCTGAATATGACTATAAAGAGAGAGCGGACTCGTCGCGTCCATCTTTCTAAGTAGGGTTCGCTAATTCGAAAACTTACAAAGACGGATGCTTGCGCGCGCACCCCTTAGGTAAAGTCGTTTTGCTCTATACATATAGCTATCATTAACTCCAGTTTTTCTTGCTCTAACGACTCCGATTTCTCTCGCTCTAGTGACCACTGAGCACTGTTTCCGCCACTCTCGCGACCATTCACACTTGTCTTGCTTACTTCAGCCACAATTTACATGCGGCTCTCTTTCCCAGTGGCCATTTACTAGCAACTTCAGCTACCACTACCGCTACTGAACCGTACATGCGCCTTAAACCATGCTTCTAAGGAATTTATAAGGAATTGATGCTTTGGAGTATTGACCACGCCTAGATATGTGCCCAAGAAAATGGGTCCAGAACGTGCATCCTCCCCAACCCCCCCCCCCTCTGAATGCATAGGAGGCTTGCTTACTCCCGTTAATACATAGGTGCAGGTACTCTTCGTGAATTGTGTGGTTGTTCCTTGAAAAATACGCAGGTGTCCGTTGAAATGTGTACGAGTTTTGCGAGTTTTGAGCATCTCTAGAAATGCGAGGAGATTCGGTCATCCTTAAACATGCGTACCTTTAAAACACGTACGAAACTTGCATACTAATAGAGGTGCGTAGGAGACTTGCGAGCTCTAGAAATGCGTAGAAAGCATGAGTACCCCTTAAAATGCATAGGAGGTAGAGGGATTGCTTATTCCAATGCCATTAATCGACACCATCTATAGCATAACGCCTCCGCACGAAGATCGTGACGTCACTAAAGAAGGTCATCTCACATAACCTCAGACGTATTTCATGGCAGTCAGTAGCGGTAACACTGATAGTCATGTGCAATCTGTTTCCTACTCATACACTGTGCGGTTGCCAAATCAATATCCTTGGCTCACCACGGCGCTCACTTTCAAGGCTATTGAAGTTACCATAAATTGGTAAACAGTTTAAAAATTGATAAAATTGAAGGAATTTGTATATTTTAATAGCGGCTTTTGCGGGAAAAAAAAATTATTCCCAATAAGAGTTATTTTTTTTTGGTGCGGGGTTATTAGTTAAATTTTTTATCGAGAGAAGGCGCTGCAGACCAGTCTGACAGTAGTGAGTTTACCTTAATCTTGTATTCAATGAATCTGCGGGGGCATCCGAGTTCCCATGGGACAATGTGAAATCACCTTATGTGATCGAGCCTAGGTGCCTCTCGGTTTTATCGGACCTGAACCTTTCTTCAATCTCTTCTGTACCCGAAACGTTCGTAAAGCTTCAGCCGGTAATTCGTAGCTGAGGTAAAAAACTTCACCAACAGTGCTTTATCCACCAATGCCAACACCGCGATGAAAAAGCTCCTCATGTAAGCAACTGTAACAGGGCAACTCATAACCGTACACCCTTCATTTTACATGAACCAGCACTTCAACCCCCACTTTATTGACGTCGCCAGAGGTTCGCGTGAAAGGAATTATGGGAAAATTAAGTTACAACCCTCAAAAGCCCCGTTTGCATGGGGAAATGGGGGAACGCAGGTTTTTAAAACCCGCTTCTCAAGGATTTCCCCCAAAACCTGTTTACATGTACCGTTGCTTTTACACCACTTTTCAGATGTCGTCAGAGGTCACGTGGGTCGTCCGGTTCAATTTTCCGCGCAAAGGATTATAGGAAAAAAAAGGTTACACTCCCCAAGTATCCCCAAGAAAGAAAAAGGACAATTCCTGCTTCCCATTTCCGTACGAGAGGAAAAAAAAAATCGTCAAGAGGGTGCCAGAACTTCCAACGCTACCGCAATATTGCACGTGTAAACGGGGCTCGATTTGCATATTTCCAATAATTTGCTTCCGTGCAGCTCCCTCTATCGACAAGGATTTAAACGAAGTATTTTTCTGCACCAAAAAAAAAAAAAAAAAAATCCCCCTTCGTGAGAATAACTACCACAAACCTCATTCAAGTATACAAATTCCTTCAATTTTTATGGTTTTTTAAACTATTTACGAATTTACGGGACACCTAGTATGTATTTGAATTATGAAACATCAATATACCGTGAAAAATGTTGGCAACACGGAATTAGGAAGTATCCGATTTTTTTTTTCCTGTGAAATGTAACAAATTGATTTCCTCAAACAGTTGAAAAATAAACTTGTGTTCATTATTTTTTTCATTTCGGCAATGGATTACATAGTCTTCGTCGTCCTTTTTTTTTTTGGCTCCATCATCACTAATGGATTCGCCAATAGCAGAAGAGAAGAATTTGAATCAATGTGCGGAAAAAATGACATTTTTTTTGGAAATCAAGAAAGCACAAAACACCAAAAATACCCACAATAGAAAACAGAAAGCGCTGACGTCATTGTGTTTTTTTCTCCTCTTGTAATACATGACTTTAAGAAAAACAGGATAAAAAACTGGATTTAACGGAGTTTTGTTTTCATTTGTGGAAAAAAAAATATATATTTTTTCCAAGTATTTTTTTTTCTAGCCTTTTAACAAAAAAGGCGTGAAATCCTAGAAAAAAAATCTAAAAATTTTACTCACTTTTTTTTTCAACGGGGATTAATTTAAAAGCCAAGATTTTGATGGAAAATAAACATTCAGATGTGATATATGTATATTTCCAATTTTTTTCGGAATTGAGGATATTTCGAACCTTATTTGACTTTTTTTGTCGCTGTTGAATTTCTTTTGAATGGTTTCTTTACTTCTCATAAATTTTGATGCGTTTGCTTAACTTCGTGCATTTGAGTTATTGACGTCTCCTAAACCTCAAGGGGGCCATGATCTCACTCAGTCGTGAATTCGTTATGATCTCACTCAGTCGTGAATTCGTTATGATCTCACTCAGTCGTGAATTCGTTATGATCTCACTCAGTCGTGAATTCGTTATGATCTCACTCAGTCGTGAATTCGTTATGATCTCACTCAGTCGTTATAAAACCTCATGTATAGTCCTCCTACCACGAGATGAGATTTGGCTACGGCACGTCATGTCACGCCAAACGATTCTATTTTATCCTAGAAGGACATGCCAATCGTGAAAGCTCAGTCACTGATGAACTTTTCTCGAAATGTAATCGTTTTACCAAAAAAAAAAAAAAAATTGAATAAAATCATCCGACGTGACGTGACATGACGCAGCGAAAATTCATCTCGTGGTCGGAAGACTATAACTGGATTGTCCTGGGTCTTAAAAACTCGGGTCATTTAAACCTCAACGGGCAGGATCTCACTCGGTCGTCAAATTATGGTGCCTAGAGCTTCAGAGAACATGATATCACTCGGTCGTAAATTTGGGTGACTAAAGCCACAAGGGACATGATCTAATTTGGTTGTGAATATGGGTGAGTAAAACCTAACATGGACATGATCGAGCTCAGTCGTGAATTACGGTGTATAAAACGTCATGTAGTAGGATTTTGCTCGGTCGTAAATTCGGGTCACTTAAACCTCAAGAGGGCATGATCTCATTCGGTCGAGAAATTAAGGTGCCTACAGCTTCATGGAACATGATATCACTCGGCCGTTAATTTGGGTGAATAGAGCCCTCTCGTGGGGTATTATTCTGTTGTAAATTTTTAGCTGATTAAAGTTTCATTGCCCACGATCTAATTCGGTTGCGCGTGGATTCGGGTGAGTAAAATCTCGTGCAGGGTGATTCTCAGTCAGGTCGGAAAATTGGGTGACTGAAATCTCAAGGGACATGATCTCGCTCAGTCATAAATTCGGTGACTAAAAACCACAGGAGGCATGATCTCATTCTATCGTATGTAACTTCACGGGACATGATTTTACTAGCTCGTAACTAGTGCAACACACAGCTCCCGTTTAATACCCATTGAGACAATTTTAGAAGCGTGATCAAAACTTCATCGACATGATCTAACTCGATAGTAATTTCGCAATTCCGAAAGTTCGCAGAACATGTTCTAACTCGGTCGATGGTTAGGACCAAAAATCCTGCAAAAAATGCCAAATGCACGGGACATGGTTCCACTCGGTTGCAAATTCGGGTGACTATAACTTCATGGAATATGATCTTACTCAAGTGAGAGACCAGAACGTCATAAGATATGATTTCACTCGGTCGTAACCATACGCGACCAAAACTTCACGAGACATGATGTTCTCGAGTGTTAAAACATAAACCATTAGTCACGCAAAGTTACGATTGAATCAGATTATGTCCCTTGAGGTTTTGGCCACGTAAGGTTGCGACCTAGTGGGATCATACCCAATGAAGTTCTAATCACGCGATCACGTGACTTGAACTTCATCGTTCACGATCTTTCTCGGTCGTAAGTTCGGGGGACGTAACCTCACAGGACACAATCTCCCTCGGTTGTATAATTCGGGTGACTTGTCTTTCTTTTCTGTCAACAATGCAAAAATACAAAAACAATGAAGTAATTCGGATGACCAGAACCTCACAATCTCCTTCGGTCGTATATTTGGGTGAGTGGAACCTCACGGGATACAATGTCATTTTGTCGTAACTTCACCTGATCAAAACCTCTTGGACATGAACTCACTCGGTCATGAATTCGGCTGACTACTTTACCGCACATCAACTCCGGTCATATATCGCTGTACGGCAATTACAAAGAAGTGGAGTGGGGTGAAAAATGAAAGCGCCATATCAGTAGTCGTCCCAGGCTCGGTACGTAAAGAACTTGTTTCTGATGTTCTCTTGCCCGGATTTGAACACGTGGACCTTGACGGTAACCTTCGTAGTGGAATTCCTGTGACTGGAACCCCACGGGAGGACACAATCTCGTTCTATCGTAACTTCACCTGACCTAAACTTCGTAGAACAAGATCTCACTCGACCGTGAATTTGCGTGACCGAATCTTGTCACCAAAATTAGCATTAACCGCCATAGAGGCGACTTACTAAAGTTTTAGGTCCAAAGAAAGAAGTGGCTGTGTTGAAATTTTACTTATTGTGTAGCCCAACGGTGAATTTTATGCTGCTGAAGTGAACTTTTGTATGTCCTGAGAAAGAAATTTAAATGTTGTGAAGTCTATTAGCGCTGTAGGAAGTGGGGGGGGGGGATACGCAGTTAGTCATATCCAGGGCCATCTTAACGGTTTCATGGGCCCTTGGACAGATCGATATTCTGTTGTAGGGCTTACCCTAGCTAGAAGTATCTGCATACCAATTAACATTCTTACTGTAAAGAAATTAAAAGTACCAGTATTATCATCACCAGGCCCCCAACGCACTGGAGACTCCCCCACGGTGGGCCACGCATTAAGACGGCCTAGTTAAATTCTATCAATGTAAATCAGAGTATTTTAGTATTGCAAGGAAGCTATTCGTCCTCATTTCTTCTCGGACAATATCGAATCAATTGAATTGGAAGAAAGACCTTCATTTCTGAATTCTGACCTTCATTACTGTTTTTTTCTTTCAATGACCATAAAGCCATTCAGAAAATAACCACATGACAAAACTCTTACGAGTATTAAGATCATGCCATTTTTCAGGAGCGAAATGGGGGGCCCCGATCCGCTTTTTTTCTCCCGAGTCATTGACAATCTTTGGTCCTAGATGTCGCATAACAAAAGCCGTAAAGGGATGTTCCCGAAGATAAATTCGACGTGTGGCTCCGCCGTAAAGAAAAGTTCTCCGATGCCACCGCGTCTGGATTCGGAAATGTCATCACATGCACGTAATCCGGGAACTCGGGAATGGTTTTTTTTTTTTGGGGGGGGGGGAAGAGAGAGAATGGGAAAAATGTCTTCCGGGTACATTTTGTATTTTATCAGTGACATTTTAGTTTGTTCCATGAGATTCGGATCATTTGCAACTCTTTCTGTCACAGGGTTGACCGAAAACATTTATTTGTTACTTAATTTTTTGTGAGGGTTCTCTAAATGCACTCGTGACTAAACTTTTGTCGGGAATTGTGGGTACAAGCATAAGGTTCACGTCATGCCCCTCCCCGCAAAATTCCCTCAAGAAGAATTCACCGACCAACCGAGTGGAAAATTCATTGCTCGGAAAATTCACAGACAAATAATTCGCCGACATCAGTTCGACATGAGTGAGTGAATGGTCACGCGAGCAAGTGAACAAGGGAGTGAATGAAAATGAGCGAAAAACCGGCCTATCACTATAGAACTAGCTTGCTCTCGCTCACTCACAAGGTCACTCGATCAATCACTATGGGTAGCTCATTCTGTCACTCATTCACTGAGTCACTCGATCAATCACTATGGGTAGCTCATTCTGTCACTCATTCACTGAGTCACTCCCTCTATCACTCACTCCTTACGTCAAAAAGTGTAAAGAAAAGTTCTCCAATGCCGCCGCGTCTGGATTCGGCAATGTCATCACATGCACGTAATCCGGGAACTCCGGAATGTTTTTTTTTTGGGAAGAGAGAGAATGGGAAAAATGTCTTCCGGGAACATTTTGTATTTTATCAGTGACATTTATTTTGTCCCATGAGATACAGATCATTTGCAGCTTTTGGCTCATTATATCACTCTCTCACCAGTTACTCGCTTACTTCATAGTTCACTCACTCACAATGTCGCTCACTACGTCACTCGATCATTCTCTCAGTAGGCCGGTCTATTACTTGATATCTAAGTCGTTCATTTATTCCCTAGGTTACTCACTTACTCAGGTCGCTACTCACTGCGTCACTGACTTTGTAATTCCCTCACTAGGCCACTCATTCTATCATCAACTCACTAGGTTGCTCACTCTGTTACACACTCAATCACCTGGCCACTCACTCTGTCACTCGCTCACTCACCAACACTAACCACTCTGTCACACACTCACTGAATAACAACTGCATCATTTACTGATTTACTCATTCGGTCATTCCTTCCTTAATTGCTGGTTCACTGACTCAAGTGGAACTGCTGCTGGTGAATTGCAAGTCTGTGAATTAAACAGCAATGAATTTTCCTAGCATGGCTGTGAATTTTTGTCAGTGAATTTTCCGTAAACCGTTTCAAGCTCTTCTCACCTTCCAGATTCCGTCGCCCATGTTGAAATTGAGCTCTGAAACGTTCTCAATGTCACTAAAATTTCATACACCAAAAGTATGCAAAAATATACAGGGTGGGAGGAAAGTTCGTCGCGCATTAAAAAAAAATTAAATTGGTGAAAAGCATGGTTTCTATTTATATCATGACGTAGGAGCTCTTTTTTTTGAGAAATGAAATGAAATATTCAAAATTTCACTCACAGATGGCGCGGTAACATAAAAAAAATGGACTTGACACTTAAGAAGCAGCACAATTAGTGCATGCGTTGTTATTGTTTAGTATTACGATTTGCGTTACATAAAACTACCACATTTCCACTATGAACACCCCATGTAGCTGCAACTACATCCTAACACCAGTGTTTACAGCTACATCCTGACACCAGTGTTTACAACTACATCCTAACACCAGTATTTACAGCAACATCCTAACACCAGTGTTTACATCCTAACACTACTCTGGTTTCATTACTTCTTCTGGTCTGGGCACTAAGCTCGCGCCCCGCTATTGTAGTTAATTTGTTTTACGCTATATCTCGAGAAGTTCGTAATGCATATAGAAGTCCAAAGTGTCGTCTCATAGACACTTGTGAGGCAAATTCAATGATACCGCTCTGGCTTTATTACTTGTTCCGGTGCACCTGGCTTGGGGCCTGCTTTCGCAACGTAATTGCTTTACGCTATATCTCGAGTGGTTCACAACGCAAATGGAAGCCAATGGTGTCTTCTGGTCAGCATTTTTGAGACAAATCCAATGACTTCAATCCAGTTTTAATACCTTTTCTGGTCACTAGGCTCGTGACCCGTTTTCATAATGAAAGTGTTTTACGCTAATTTCCTTACGTGTCAGTACCTGCCAAGCAATTAAAGACACAAAAAAACGTATTCACATGAAAACTTGTGGCCGTGTCTACGGCACAGCCTACCCTAAATTTTTTAAATGTGTCACAGAACCTTCCGTCCACCCCGAATAACTTTCAAAATGCATCTTAACCCGAAATCTTGGAAAATGACGGGTAGGATCATTACTTTCCCTACTCAATTTGCATGGCTCGAAGTTTCCAGAGCGGTGATATCAGTAGCAACATTACGGCAACATGTTCTCGGTCCTGACGGCATGTTTAAAACTGCCTTAACGAAAAATTAGACCTATCAGCTAATTATATCCTCCATCAAACAACATTGTTTAGAATTTTCAATCGCAATTTCCCACGTCGTAACAGAAAGTTTACCATTCTGGTACAGACTTTAAATATCCGTAATTGTTGAAACAAGACCTAGAACACAACACTATCCCCCAGTCATTAGGGTTATTAATACGAACAAAGTTCGTACCCAAAAAGAGTTGAACGTACGAAACTCTTTCCCCGAGACAGAATATAACTCTGAATTGATATTCTGAGCAGTGACTCATTTACCTGCTATTACACACGCAGGACGGATAAATACGCACACACGCGTAGATACTGTGTATCTATTCGGATAAAGAGCCTTGGACGGAAGTTTATGGAGATCGTTTACTGCGCCGTACATGCTTACATGGATATGTATATATACATGTATGTGTCCCGGGAACATTCCGGAGTCTCATAACGTAAAAGGGAACGTGTCCTTACAACATTAATCAACTGATATCGTGAACTGAATAATCCGGGACGGACGCGAACGCCATCTTATGGGAATATTAAGAAAGTAATCGATAATATCTCTTTGCTAAGAGAGAGAGAGAGCGAACCAACGTTATATACCTATCTACTTTAATGTTCATGTTATTCATGTTCATCGCAATGAATGCTATCAATTCCGAATTTTCCTTTTTTTTAATCCGCGGAAGAATTCCCCCCCCCCCTTTTGAGGATGTTTTTCCGGGAAATTGAGAAAATCTGTAGGTATTTGGAGCTTTTTTTTTTTGAAGAAATTTCTGAACGGGAGCGAGATTTAAATGATTAAAAAGTTTTTAATTATTTATTTAAACTGTTGGCAAGTTTGCATTTTCGGGGAAAGAAATACATTTTCGACTCATTTTCATTTATCAGTTTTCATTCTGAATTTTAAATTCGCTTGAATGAAATGGTTTTTCAAAACTTTCCAATATTTAGAAGCAAATATTCACTCCACTTTGCTTTGAAACTGTTAACTCGACTATATTTGTTTCTGAAATTTGTTATCTGCTATCTTCTGTTTCGAAATTATTATCAACACCGCATTGTGCGGGAAGTATTACCAATTTCGCGCTGGTTTTAAACTACTACCAACTCTACTTTGTTTGAAAATATTATCATGTGTACTTTTTTATCACCTACTCTATTTTTTTATGCTAGTTATCAACTCTGCTTTGCTTTGTTTGAACATAGTATCAACTCTGCTTTGTTGGAACATTGTATCAGCTCTGCTTTGTTGGAACATAGTATCAACTCTGCTTTGTTGGAACATAGTATCAACTCTGCTTTGTTGCAACATTGTATCAGCTCTGCTTTGTTATCTAATACAAATACAACTAATACAAATACAACGCCACAACAGGCAAATTGCCCAACGAGGTGGCTGACTTAAGAACATCATGGATCCCCGAGCCCCTACCTACTACTGCTACACCACACATGCGCGGATCCCCCCAACGAATCGGTACATGCGGGAATGTGCGTGTACGTGTAGTGCAACCTGACGTAAAGTTGTTCCTGTGTAATGCTTGTTATGTGTAGTGCTGTCATCTGCCCCCAGTTTTACTAACTATGAGTGAAGTGTTATGGTTGAATGATTTACCGTTGTAGGACTGTTGCTCTCTGTGGCGAGACTTTTTAACGGGGAGATCGGCTCGCATTTGCGCCTTGAAGTTGGGAACCACAGAAAACCAACTTCAGCCGACCACCACTGTGGGGTTCGAACCCGGATCCTCGCATCACGAGTCCGGCACTATAACCACTCGACCACCACAGCGGCGATGTTGAAACATAGTATCAACTCTGCTTTGTTTGAACATAGTATCAACTCTGCTTTGTTGGAACATAGTATCAACTCTGCTTTGTTGCAACATTGTATCAGCTCTGCTTTGTTTGAACATAGTATCAACTCGCTTTGTTTGAAAATAGTATCAACTCTGCTTCGTTGGAACATAGTATCAACTCGTCTTTGTTTGAAAATAGTATCAACTCTGCTTTGTTAGAACGTAGTATCAACTCTGCTTTGTTAGAACGTAGTATTAACTCTGCTTTGTTGGAACATAGTATCAACTCGTCTTTGTTTGAAAATAGTATCAACTCTGCTTTGTTAGAACGTAGTATCAACTCTGCTTTGTTGGAACATAGTATCAACTCTGCTTTGTTTGAAAATAGTATCAACTCTGCTTTGTTAGAACGTAGTATTAACTCTGCTTTGTTGGAACATAGTATCAACTCGTCTTTGTTTGAAAATAGTATCAACTCTGCTTTGTTAGAACGTAGTATTAACTCTGCTTTGTTTGAACATAGTATCAACTCGTCTTTGTTTGAAAATAGTATCAACTCGGCTTTCCTTCAAACTAGTATGCTGTTTAAATCACATATTTCCAACAAGGTAGAAACTAATGCTAACTGGGATTTTGAATTAGTTTAACAGGTATAGTGGAACCTTATCTAAAAAAAAAAGGGGTGTGAATATAGTGCGTCCGTATTTCAGATTCTGGAAACCCGCGTCGTCGCCGATTGGTTAAAAACCCGAATTTCAAGTTAAGAAAAGTCAAAATTCGTGTTTTTAACCAATTGGAAACACACACACACACACACAAAAAAACAAACATATACATTTTAACATCAAAATGCATAGGAACTAATTGCGACCCAAGCCAAACGTAGTATAAATCAGAAAGTTGTATAAAAGAGGTTTCGCTGTACATCGCACCTCCCCATAAGTGGGCAAAAGTTTTGGTCCCTGGTTGTCCGTTATCGAGGGGTTCTACTATGATTTCAATCTATCACACAAGAAGCGAGCTTTAACAACTCTTTCTTGTCATAAAATATGTATATATATACATATATATATATATATATATATATTATTATCAAAGCATTACTTATAATCTATGTACAGAGAGAAAGAAAGAGAGAGAGAGAGAGAGTATATAAAATTGATTTTCTGTGTATGTGCGTATGTTCTTCATACAAATCTACAATTTCAAATCGATCGTCGCCAAATTTTGCATTTACAGTGGAACTTCGGTTAACGAGCTGAATTCGTTCCTCCAACGTCCTCGTTATCCGAATAGCTCGTTATTCAAACCAAACTTCCCCATAGGCAATAATGGAAACTCGAATAATTCGTTCCACAGTTTTTCATTCCCCTAAAAAATGACTAATAAAACCGGTATCCAATCAATAATTAAGCACGATAACAACTATACGTAATGCAATAAAATATACATAATATACATAACGCCATAAATAAACATACAATACGATAATTTTCACAAATTAACTTAGATCTAAACGACGAGAGAGAACTATCATTTAGGATGATTTACAGATTCACTGTTGTTTGCAAACTTATTCTTCTTTCATAAAGCTTATGGCTTTCATAAAGAGCCTTATCCAATGACACTTGCTTTTGACTCATTTTAAGGATTTCTGGGAAATGGTAAATTGCAGTGTTCGTTGAAAAGATTGCGCATTGCTACAGCTTTATTTGGGTGGTTCTTTTCCACAGAGTTTTGCATAGATTCCCACTAATAGCATTTTATATGTGAGGTACTGCACCTTACTTCTCTCTTCCTCAGACGAGATACCGTCCATAAACTCTTGGTGCGTGCAACAAAAGAGATCCCTCTCACTTCATCTACCGTCAACTTCTAAACATTTTTCACCAATAGTTCTTGAATGCCATCCTCATGCACCTCCACCCAGTCCACGGTCTTCCCCAAGCGCGAAATCCCTTCGACAAGTAGTGGCTCTTGTTCATGAGCTTGCCCCCTCCAAATCACGTTAAATAATGTGTGCAATCTCTATGCTATCTCTAGTTTCGTAGCATAAATATTCGCACTCGCACGTGTGTTAAATTTCCGACTGAGGAACGTTCACCGGATACCTGCAGGGGGAAAATGTTGCCCGAAATTCCATAACGTATGGGCGAAAGCAAAAACCATCAGCTCGGTTGTGATAACGTGGAAATAAATAAATAAAAAAAGCGCTAAATTTTTGCTCTTAATGAGAACCATCGCCCGTTAACTGAGTCAAAGTGTGTTCAAAATTTGTGCTCATTATGCCAATTGCTCGTTAACCGAATCACTCTCTAACCGAAGTTCCACTGTATTCCAAACAGGGCCCTGACGTGAACGATAGGCTACTTTAAAAGTTTGTCAGAGCAGGACAAATGTCCGAAAAAGGCGAAAAACTGTCGGGCAACAATGGTTTCTGAACCTCAACAATCACTTTCGGAATGTTTACTTTGGTTACAGTGGTTCGCTAGCAATGCGTTTCCGACGTGTATATGACTTTACAATGGTTTGTCACTCCTTTAATCCTTTTACTATGATATATGTATAATACACTCATGTCCATAAATTAAGGATAATTCAGAATTACACGGAAATCGAAATCTAAAGTAAAAATTTCACCTGTAGAATTATCACACACGTCTGCAAGAATAATATGCAAATTTCAGGAAGCTACCAGATGATGCCGATAGTACGTCGCAATCACGAGAGTGTAAGAGGGGGGTATATAATGAATGGTGGCAAAGAAGTAAAATTGTTCACAAGAGTTCCGTAAGGCGCTCAGTGCCATAAGCGAATAGTTATGACACAGAGGACGCATGTGGATGATTTTTTACGTGGTAGAATTATCGGCCGCCTGGAATGTGGGCGTACTCAGATGGAAGTATCCGAGGAACTTGGAATTGCCCAAAGTGTAATCTCTAGGCTTTGGCAACGATTCCAAGATAACGGAAATGTCAGTAGACGTTACAGTACAGGTCGCCCCCGAGTTGCAACGCCGAATGAAGACCGGTATTTGGCAGTAACTGCCGAAAGAAGCAGACGGAGCACAGCATCCGACCTGTCTGGTCAGCTATCTGCAGCCACGGGTACCACAGTTTCAAGGCAAACCGTGTACAGACGTTTGGAAGATATTGGTCTATATGCTCGCAGGCCTGTCAGATGTGTTCCGCTCACGGCAACTCACTGTCGGCAGCGATTAGCCTGGAGTAGAGAACATGCAATGTGGACATCGTCACAGTGGGCTTGTGTGATGTTTTCCGACGAGTCCAGGTTTAGCTTGCAGTCTGATTCACGTCGGACTTTCATATGGAGAACGCCAGGTACCCGTTACCACCAAGACAACATCATTGAACGACACCGTTACGGTGGTGCAGCATTGCTCGTTTGGGGTGGAATTATACTGGGTTCCAGAACAGATCTGCATGTTCAAACCGGAACCATGAAAGCCCAAATTTATCGGGACATCATTCTGGAACAACATGTACGTTTGTTTAGGGGTGCCATGGGCGCAGAATTTGTGTTTATGGATGACAACGCCCGTCCTCACCGAGCAAACATCGTAAACGAATGCCTTGAATCTGAGGATATAACCCGTATGGAATGCTCAGCATTCTCACCTGACTTGGATCCGATAGAGCATGTGTGGGACATGCTTGGCCGACGAGTTGCAGCCCGTCAACCACCTCCTACATGTGTACCGGAACTTCGGAGAGCATTGCTTGCTGAGTGGAGTGATCTTCCCCAAGATCAGATCGATAATTTGATACTGAGCATGCCTAGGCGTTGTACGGACTGTATTTCATCGCATGGGAGACATACAATGTATTAACCATCATACCAACCATGTAATAGTAAGTTTTTGTAAAGGAGATATTTTTTACAATTGCTCCAGGGAGCAAAAATCGTAGTTTTTATGAATGGTATCATGCATACACCATCGTTTTTGTTCTTTATCTTTTGTTTAATAAATGGGCTTTATGAATAAGTAACGTTTGTTTTGTTTCTGAACCTTTATTTGCCGGAGCTGGCATTATCCTCAATTCATGGACATGAGTGTAGTTTATATGCATCTATATAGTGGTTTGTCACTTTTCCAATCCTCTCAGTAATTGACGAAAACCCGGGCACACAGCGCCGGGTATTGTGGCTAGTCATTTTTATATAATCACAACCGAAAAAAAAAAGGGTTTTATAAAAGTTTTTTTAAATGTTTTCATCATTATAAAACATTATTTGCGAAATAAATTGTACGTTTGAAATTGTAAATATCCGATGAATTTCATTGATTTATCCCGAACAATCAGATAAAACGAAAATAATTTAAAAAAAATGATTCAAATTTAAATCTCACAGCACCAAAAATGACGTTTATAAAAAGAAACTTTCCATAAAACTATTAAAAAACCATCTTTTACGAGTTTGGAGTCCACTTTTTAACTTTAAACATGAGAATAAACCTCTTTATGAAGTCGAATCACGTCATTCTCGCATTATATATCTCTGGAAAAATAAAAATAACATTTAAAAAGTGATTTATATTCTCGAACGTCACGTGACGAATCGAATCACCTTTTTTTTTTAGGGACGAAAATTCGGGATCCATCTAAAAAAGTAAATAAATAAAATTTCATACCAATTTCATTTTGGCATAAATTTTAGACTCGGGAACCGAAAATATTTGCCAAAAAATATGTCCGTCCCGGAGAATTTGGCGAGAAAATTTTGAGAGAGAAAGCGCGCAAAATCCTTACTGTGTCTCTCGATTGCAGGTTATAACCTCCAACTCTCTCTCTCATTTCGATTTCAGAGTCCGTAACGAACGGATTGGTTTTCCTGCGGGATTTTTCCCGAAAATCCTTGAATATTTTTCCCCGGTTTTCTTTTTCCAACTTTTTAAGTGGGGGGGGGAAAAAACGTTTTCTCGTTGTGTTGTGTTGGATCATCAGGTGGTCGTAAGAAAAACTGAAAAGAGGATCACCAATGTTGGACGCATGTTTAGTTTTAAAAGGATATTTTCCATCATGTGATCAAGTTTCGGAATCGTGTTTATATCCGTAAAGGTGATTTTTTTTTTTGGTCATTTAATGACTTTTCGATGACTTCCGATGGATATCGATTAGGAAATCATTTATCTGTGAGGATTTAATCTCGCGAAAAATTCGGATTAATTCGCACAGAGACTCTAGAAGGTCATTTTATGACGTCTAAATGACTTTGATGGATATCGGTTCAAAAATTTTATTCATTGAAGTTATTTCGTGAATTTTTCGGATGATTTACATCGTGACTGAAATATCGGAATCGGTCGCATATGGAATGTGGTGATTGCGAAGGGTCAGAGTGACTCTGAGACGTGAGATATTTGAAATCAATGACTCTAAATAAGTGAATATTACAGATGTGATATTTTCGGTGGTGAAATATCGGTGAGAAAATTTTCGGAATCGGATATCACAGAATATTTATTGATAATGATTGTCTCAACGGGAATACACTTGTTGGTGTTTGGTGTTCTCTTCCACTGTGTGACCTGTGAGAGTTTCACGGACAGACCTGTGGTCAATTGTCCGTCGATGCTGAGGGAAGGACAAATGACTTGGAGGGAACAGACCCAGGTCGTGGAGATTCGGCTCAACATTACGGACGTAAGTACCGTCATGTTTTTTTTTTATATAAAATATCTGTGAATTTTAACATTTTTAAGTGATGTGCATGTTACGGTAAATGCGATTAACAGTATAAAGACCAATGTTCCATTAAATGGAACACTTTATTTACAAAAATATCAGATAAAAATTGATTCAAATATTTCCGGTTTTTTTTTTTTTTTAACGTGTATAGACGAGAGTTCAAAGTATTTTTTGAAATAAATTTGGAAAATTCAGATTGATATAAACATTTTTTGGGAATTTTTTTCCCCCATTTCGATTAAAATTTGCCAAAATTTCAATTTTGAAGTAAATTGAAAAAATTATTTTGTGTGTTTCTACCACTTAAATACATCAATCAAAGTAAATAATCAATTAGTTTCTTTGTACTGTTAAACGTTAAAGAGCTACGCGCTTTCAAAAATGCATGTTCCATTTATGGAACATTTGCCTTTCAAGAGAGCTGGATTCTAGGGATATCTAATGTGCAGTGCGTGAGCTGCTTCGATTTCCCCGTTCGAACCCCAGGGTGTTGTCATCGTTCGACATGTGTATGGGGGCGAATTCTGGGTAATATGACATAGATGAATGTGCTTTCTGGGGTGATTGTTTATTGAGTACGTTTTATTCTTGCATTCTTAGAAATGTATGTTTTTGCGAACTGGAGACGAATCAAACCGAGTTCGAGCAAGGCCTCCGCAGTCTGCTTGTGACGTCAGTAAGTAGTCCATTTTCCCTCAGAAATATTCAGGAAAAAAAAAAATTCCCTGCTCGTACCAGTATCATGGTTGTGAGGAAAAAGAAATGACCGGGCACAGAATTGGCGATTTCTATGCCCCACATTCAATCAATCTGAACCAATCGGGAAGATTCTACGCCAAAATAACAAGCAACGAAATAGGATGCTGTGGTTCAGAATGTTGCGAACTTGCTAGGTAGTCTGAATGACGTTTATGGCAAACAGTGCATAGACCTTCTATCTCTAGTAGGTGCTTTCTCGACAATCTCGGATAGTTTTGTTGCACTACAACTGAATAATCGACATTATATTTACCCAAAATTCCAAAAAAAGAACCACTGCTATACGCGTTTCGGAACTATATGAAGTTCCTTCATCAGTAGCAGAAACAAAGAAGAAAGAAAATATTGAAAAAACTCCTTATAGAGAGGGAATTACACTCGCTGTTGCAGACAAGAGTCAAATTCAAAATTCCATTTTGTCTATAACAGCGAGTAACTCCGAAACGCGTATAGCCGTGTTCTTTTTTGGAATTTTGGGTAAATCTAACGTCGGTTATTCAATTGTATTATCAAAAACCCAAATGTTAATTCGTTTCTAGTCTTGTTGTGTTCGGCTGAGTGTAACCATATCAAAAAAGAGATATTTCACATTAGAAGAAGCTGTAGGAGATATTTCGAAAATCTTTCAGATTCCGAATTACAGGATGCAGATATATGCCAATTACGTGCTAATGAAAATGGGAACATCACGGATGAAGATGTTATTGTTGAAAATGATGCCAACTGATGTATGTGAAATGCTAGATTTTGCAGCAACGAGGATGAGGTGTTAGAAAAAAATCGTGAAACGTGTTCTTCAAAAGATGTAGGACAGAAAGAAGGAGCAAAATGTATGTGCAACACTCAAGTTTCAAGAAAAAAGCAAGACAGTTTTGAGCAATCCGAAGAAAAAAACAATCCAATTGCATAGGATAGAAAAAGTACTTTCTAGAATCCGATCAAAAACCTCGTCTCTGGATTCCATTGGAAAAGATTTGCCATATGACCATTATAGAACGTTGTATAATTCATTCCGAGTTACGAGAAGCGGATCTTATTTCGCATTTGGAATTCCGAAGAGAAGTGACAATGGACATTCTACGAACAAAAGAGGGAGCTAATTGTTCGTCCAGGTCCACGTTGTCCACTGAAAAAAAGATGTCGGGCGTTTTGATGGTCATTATATCGTGTCTGCGACGCAAGGACGGTGCGCGGGTTTGCCAAAAAAGAAACACACTATAAATGCTACCAATGTGACAAAGTGGTCTGTGTCAATCGATTAATTTGTTTTCTCAAAATAAAAGAAATAGATAATGAACTATACTGTGTAAATGTATACGTTACGGTAAATGTGATAAATCCGGTTATTATACATAATTGCCGAGCATTGCGGTAAGCTTGATAAATTTCCATAAATTAATCACTTTTACCGGCGATTATGCATAGTAGTAACAAAGCCTCTCTGCTTACATTGGTATCTCGTGTTATTAGCATGTTGTGCTTAGATTTGACACTGTCGTGTACATACGGCTCAGAAATAAACGTCGAAAAATAAAGTGTCAAAGGAACATTAGTTCAGAGGTTATTAATCTTTTTCCAGTCGCTAGCACTGCTGCACGCTCATCATCAAAAGAAGAGCACCCCCCCCCCCACCCCACGGCAAGTTTAACATACGAATGCATGATATGACTGTGACTTGGATCCGTGAAAGCAATCCCCCCACATAGTGTTTAATTGGAATGTTGATCAAGTGCTCGCGAGCACGAAATCGGACACGAACACCGAGCACTCAGGTTACTTCAGGGAGCACCGTGGTGCAGATGCCTGCTATAGTTGATACGGCTAGAACAAATAAGTGAAGAACTATATTCCGGTCTGAGCAGATGGTAAATGCTCTCGCTACTTTAAGTACGAAATGCCGAGAGCTCCTGTTTGGGAAAGAACAGCATAAATGAGGGAAAGAAACGTTGTTCGTTAGTTTTAATGCTCTTCTTTCCAAACTTTTCTCTCCAAGTTTTGAATTAAAATATCTCGGTGAATACTACCAATTCAGAAGCGTGGGAATTTTTTTTGTTGGCCTCAGGAGAGATAGGGCAACAAATTCCTCTTATTGGGTTTTTGAGCCCAGGGTGCCCATATAAAAAGTTAATTTTTTTAAATTTTATTTTGGTAACTATACAACCCCTTTCAACTTGGATGATGTATCTGAGTCTGAGATTATTTGGATGCTTTTCTACCCCCAAGATCAACGTTTCACCAGTAATTCCCGGTGCAATGTGTTACGTATGCGCCCTGTATATAGCCATGCGTCACTCGTTGGCGATGGAAAAAAAAAAGTGTATGTGACACCTACCGGACCGTCTTACATCAGCACAGCGAACTTTGGCCAGGGATCTCTAGCCACTTCTCGAATCGACCAGCCAAAGCCCGAGAAAAAAAGCACTTGTCAATTCTGAAAATTGAACTCTTGGCCAATTCGTGAATTTTGCCGACTTCGGATTTCTTTTCTTGGCCGTAACATATAAATGGGAAAGTTATGGGCCAGGATTGATCCCATCATGGAGGCCGAAACTGAACGAGAGCAGCAGGAGTGACAGGTGCTCCTGGATTTGCACGTAGAAGTTTCCCAACCTTTTTTTTGTCCTATAGGCCTATCATCCCACTTCTTCAGAATTTTTTTTCTCCCATCGCTCCCCAACGCAATCTAACCCATAGGATCCCATGCTATACCCGTAGCTTCTACCATCCCCCTGGAACATTCCATCGCCCCCCCCCCCCCAGGGGGCGTTAACGTGCACGTTGGGAATCACTGACTTACACCGTACATGCTAAGCCCGAGGCCCTCGAAGTTATCTGTTGTGGCCAGTGACCCGAAACTAAATTTTGTAAAAATGAACTAAATGGCACACATTTCCAGATCACACGAGTGACCCATACGGTGCAGTTTCCACACCAGAAACCCGCAGCATATCCACAGATCAGTAAGTCAGGCCTTCGTAAAAAGCTACATTTTACACAATTCCAGAGAAGTTAAACGGGCAACGGTTCAGTTCCGCATCAATCCAGTTATCCGAGGCAGAGTTCCAGATCCCTCAAGTGGCCCGTGGCATATTTATAGTTCACTGGGGTGACCCGAAGCAGCACCTCCTAGAGATAGAAGGCCTGTGCAGTGTTTGCCATAAACGTCATTCAGACTACCTAGCAAGTTTGCCACATTTTTAAACACAGCATCCTATTTCGTTTCTTCTTATTTTGGCGTAGAATCTTCCTGATTGGCTCACAAATACCGCGTAGTGATTGGATGTGCGGCATAGAAATCGCCAACTCTGATCCCGATCATTTCTTTTCCTCACGACGATGATGCTGGCACGAGCAGGGAATTTCGGTCTTCTTGGCCGGTTTTTACGCCGGCATTTGGCCCTCACGGGCTAGGAATCGGCTCAAAATTCAATTCTGGTCCGGTGGCAGGAGCAGGGAATTTTTTCTCCCTGAATATTTCTGAGGGGAAAATAGACTCCTTAGCGACGTCACAAGCAAACTGCGGAGGCCTGCGGAAGCATGTTCACGGGTCACATAAGAGACCCGCGGCGATCGATTGCCCCACACATCACTCGGATGATCTGAGGCACAGCTCCGGATCACTTAAGGGATTTCATTCACACATTCACAGATCCCTCAAGTGGACCGCGAGGCGTTTGCACACCAGTAAAGTCGCCCACGCCATCCTAAAGGTTGGAAACCTTCGATTTACACTCAGTTGTAGTCGCACCAAAGCGTTATTATTTTTTTTGTACAAATCTTGAAAATTTCGGAACCCCATCTCTTGATTACATCATGGAGGTCATTCTGAGACGACGAGAGAGCGATAACAAGACTCTCATTAGTCGATAAATGCAGCGTATGAGTTGACGACCACTTTATGTAATGGACGTGAACCATCGGCTGAACTTCTTTATGGGAGAACAAGAAAGAAAGTTATTCTCTGAAGAAAGACACGGGAATTCTTAAGGAGGTAGAGGAAAGGAAAGAGAAGATTGATGAATTGTCCCCGTTTCTTCCCTCCATCCTGGGCTTTTCCCCCTCACAAGAGATGATCCCTACATTTTTTCCCCCATGGAATAGAAATAGAGAGAGAGAGAAAAAAAGGGTAATATCGGTAATGATAGTGATCTTCGACAGCGAGGAAATAAGCCATTACAGTGATCACGTGATCCCAGAAACAATGATATTAAAAGGGGGGGGGGGTGATTCTTTTAACTGGTGAAAACTGCGCTGGTAGAGATAACATTAAATAATACTGCAGTACTTAACCAACTAATTTGGGGTCATGCAAGTATTACGCCAGCATCGATGGGGAGAGGGAGGGGGGTTCCGATTTGCTGATTTTTGATGACGGGGGGGGGGGGTGGATGATGCTTACGTCATCAACCAACCCTTTATGGAGATATGAAATATACTTAATGGCATCTTATACTCGGTGCGCAAAAAACGGGGAAAATCTTTCGCTAGTTTCTCGGCACCTGAACTAACATTCCCGCAATGATAAATCCCTTACAGAGCCACCTCCAGCGATCTCTAAATGTTTCACGGATCTTCCAGTGCTCGGGAAATGTGTCCGGGCTGCTCAAGTGCTCTGGAACTGTGCAACGCATCGCTAAAGTGATCCGTAATTATGCCACGGATCACTTAAGTAACCTGAGAATGTTCCGCCGGTGACTTGAGTGATGTCGAACCGCACTGGGGGGGGGGGGGACCGCTTAAGTGCTCTAAAATTGCGCCACATGTCACTCAAGGGATCTCTAAATGAGTCACGGATCGTTTAAGTGTTCTGTAAATGTATCGCGGGTTACTTAGGTGGTCTTTGAATGTGATCTGAAAATGTGCCACCGGCCACTTGAATCCTCTGGAGTTGTGATGATGCTTACGTCATCAACCACCCTTTATGAAAATATGAAATATTCTTAATGGCATCTTATACTCGGTGCGCCAAAAAAACGGGGAAAACCTTTCGATAGTTTGTGGGCACTTGAAGTAACATTCCCCCCCCCCCTAATAAGTCTCCTAGAGAGCCACGTTAGTAATCTCTAAATGTTTCGCGGATCCAAGTGATCTGGAAATGTGTCTGGGCCGCTTGAGTGCTCTGAAACTGTGCCACGCATCACTCAAGTGATCTGTAATTATATGTGCCACGGATCACCTAAATAATCCGCGAATGTGCCGCGGGTGAACTTGAGTGACGTAGAACCGCACTGGGGGCCGCTTAAATGCTCTAAAACTACGTCCCAGGCCACTTAAGGAATCTGTAAATGTGTCAATCGCCTAAGTGTTCAGTAACTGTGTCGCGGGTTACTTGAGTGATCTTTGAATGTGCCACGGGCCACTTAAATGCTCTGGAATTTTGGCACGGGTCATTTAAGCGATCTGTAGATGTGCCGCTTAGTTTATTTTTTTTTTTTACAAAAAATTTGGT
The DNA here is from genome assembly GCF_987345545.1 of Pholcus phalangioides. NCBI lineage: Eukaryota > Metazoa > Arthropoda > Arachnida > Araneae > Pholcidae > Pholcus > Pholcus phalangioides. The sequence goes on along the minus strand of NW_028301617.1, from coordinate 3,991,447 downwards.
TTGAGGGCGCCAAGCCAAATCAGATAGCCTTCAGGGCCATATTTGGTCCGCGGGTTAAGGGTTTACCATACATTGCTCAAAGGGTGGGTCGCAATGAATTTCTTAAAGAGAAATTTTTAGTTCTTACCCTCCTATGCCTCCTATTGTGAGTAAGCCTCCTATGCCATCCCCCCCTCCCCCCCGCGCGCGTACGTTTCTGATCCCACCAACATGCGTTAGGCGATGAGGGGCAGTTCTGACAATGGGGTCAAGAACGGCTAAAAATTTGCTGACGTAATACTTGAACGGCCCCTTCATTTAAAAATTTCCATACATAATAAATAATTTATTAATATTTAATAAATTGTATAATTTATTAATATTTAATAAATTGTATAATTTATTAATATTTAATAAATTGTATAATTTATTAATATTTAATAAATTGTATAATTTATTAATTATTAATTAATAATTTATTAATTATAATTTATAAATTTAATCCTAAATTTTCATTTTACATTGTATAAGCTATTCTACGCCAGTATAACATTTTTACACATCTCTGATACTCAATTTTTTTTTTGCAAATTTTCCAATAAATGCATTAAAAACAGCTTCACGCGGAAGATAAAATAGCAATGACGTCACAATCCAATTGAACTGAAAATTGATTCGAAAATACAAAGAGGAAACTGTTCGAGTCAATATGGAAAGAAGCAAAATGTTGAAATTTCATCAACATGAAATTATTCAAAATTAAATTTTTAAATTCAAAACAAAACCATATTTATGTAATTCAATTTTAGAAAAGATTGAGTGAATTGAAATCTCAATCTTTTGCTTCATATTTCATGGGATAAAACCGTTTCCTTTATATTTTGGGAATCAATTTTGATTTAATTACACATGGACGCCATGTTGTTTTTATGGTGCGCGCGCAGGCTGTTTTTAATGCGCCATGTTGAAAATTTGCAAAGAAAATTAAGTACGTGAAATCAAAAATACGTGTAATGTGAATTTTAAATGAATCAATTGTTATTTATGTGGTATTTTTAATGATCTCTCTGTTAGAGCATAGTTTTTTATCGTGTTAAAAGGTATGAGACCCCCCCCCCCCCTTTTAACCAGGAGATCATACATTTCTAGTTTTCTTTGTGTGTTTTCCATGCCCCCCCACCCAGATCATGGGTTTCCAATTGGTTTTCCGCGTTACCCTGGCGGTTCAATGACAGCTCTTTTCGGGGGTTCCGCATGATCAAGCGCCATAGAAATAAGGCAAGGGTGCTTAATCTTTTGGGAATCTGTCGCAGGCAATTTAGTTCATCGGAAAATGTGTCGCAGACAATTGAAGTGATTTAGAAATGTGCTACGAGTCACTTAAATGATTCGGAAATGTGTCGAGGGCAATTGGAGCAATCTGGCGATGTGCTAAGAGTCACGTAAATGCACTGGGAAATGTGCCGCAAGAAATTTTAAGTGATCTGGAAATGTGTCGCGTGCAATTTCGGTGATCTGGAAATGCATCGCAGGCAATTAAGGTGATCTGGAAATGTGTCGCAGGCAAATTTAGTTCATCGGAAAATGTGTCACAGACAATTGAAGTGATCTAAAAATGTTCTTCGAGTCACTTAAATGATCTGGAAATGTGTCGAGGGCAATTAAAGTGATCTGGAAATGTGCTAAGAGTCACGTAAATGCACTGGGAAATGTGCCACAAGAAATTTTAAGTGATCTGGAAATGCGTCGCAGGCAATTTAGGTGATCTAAAAAATGTGCTACGAATCACTTAAATGATCCGGAAATGGGTCGAGGGCAATTGAAGTGATCTGGAAATATTCCAAGAGTCACTCAAGTTCTCTATAAAAATGCGGGGGCCGCTTAAGGGAACCGTAAATGTGCTGCGGGCAACTCAAGTTATTTCGAAGCGAGCCGGTGGCCACTCGAGTGATCTGGAAACGCGCCGGCAAAAGCCCCTGGAGTTATCTGCAAACGCACCACGTGCTACTTGAGAGAACTTGAGGTGTGCCGCGGGACACTCAAGTGATTTCGATACGTGCTTGGGATCGCTTGAGTGATCCGGACATGCGTCGTGGGCAGCTTAAATGATGTGGAAATGTGGCATGTGCCAATAAAGTGATTTGACAACGCTGCTCAACCCTGAATTTGTTGTCAAAGATATTTCTGTGATTTATTGAAGCTGCTGATTCCGGATCTGGCATTGATTTTGCTGAATTGGCTCTAGTTTTTTGGGATAATGCATATTTTCAACAATGTAATCTGTATGCTGCTTATGTGTTATCATTGAAATTTAATTTTCACTTTATCTCCAAAACTAGAGCCAGTCTGACAAATTTAGCAACTGAATGGCGTGGTGGTGGTAAGATGCTCGTCTACCACCGTCAAGGTTATGGTCCGAGATTCAAATTCGAGGGAGGGTATAGATAAGATATTTCCCCCTAACAAGCTTAAGGCGACCACCGATAGAGGGCGCCTTCATTTCCAACCCATCGCATTAATGGCAGTAAATTGCAATATAGAGATATGGCCAGAGTTGGTGTTAGGAGAAGTAGTGTGACAAAATCAATGACAGATTCAGAATCATCGTTCCAAAATGACTCTAAAATCAGCGAAATTTTCTCTGCTAATGATACTGTATTTATTTGTAACACAGTTTCAATGTGGTTTGTATCAGCACCTCCTAGAGATAGAAGGCCTCCGCACGGGATGCCAAGTTCACCTGCGACGTCATTGAGACTACCTAGCAGGTCTGCAACATTTTGAACCATAGCATCCTATTTCTTTTCCTTCTTATTTTGGCGAAGAATCTTCTTGGTTGGCTCACAAATACCGCATGGTGATTGGATGTGTGTCATAGAAATCGCTAATTTTGAGCCCAATCGTTTCTTTTCGCGCAACGATATTACTGACCAGCACCTCCTAGAGATAGAAGGCCTCTGCACTGTTTTCCATAAACGTTTGCCATACTACCTAAACGTCATTCAGACTACCAAGCAAGTTTGCCACATAATTTTGAAACACATCATCCTATTTCATTTCTTCTTATTTTGGCATAGAATCTTCCTGATTTGCTCACAAATACCGCATAGTGATTGGATGTGGGGCATAGCAATCGCCAATTCTGAGCACGATCATTTCTTTTCCTCACAACGATGGCACTGGCACGAGCAGGGAATTTTTTTCCCCTGAATATTTTGAGGGAAAATGGACTACTTGCTGACGTCATGAATAGCGTGCGAAGGCAGCACCTCCTAGAGATAGAAGGCCTCCGCACTCTGCTTGTGACGTCAAGTAAGTAGTCAATTTTCCCTCAGAATATTCAGGGAAAAAAATTCCCTGTGCCACCGTTGTGAGGAAAAGGAATGATCGGGCTCAGAATTGTCGATTGCTATGCCCCACATCCAATCACTATGCGGTATTTGTGAGCCAATCAGGAAGATTCTACGCCAAGAGATAGAATAGAGGCTACATTGATTGTGTGTGTGTTTTACACATTGTTTTAAAAGGCATCATTTCTGTGAATCATGGGATTTCTGATTAGGGGTCATTCAAGTATTACGTCAGCATCGGGGGGCGGGGGGGGTTGGATGACTTTTGCTGACAAGGGGGGGGGGAGGGGTTCAGAAACGAGTTTCTCCTTCGTTCTTCAATGATGACGTCATGATGATGTCGAGTTGAAGCTCAAGTCTTAGGCTGGGATTACACTATAAAAGTTTCATAAAAGTTCATTTATAAAACTCGAAAAATACAACCAATAAGGTGATCGATTGCATTTGCTAGAATGTTACCAATGCTCTTATTGGTTGCATTTTTAAACTTTTATAATAGTACTTTTATCAAACTTTTATATTGTTTTACACTATGAAAGTTTGATAAAATTCCTTTTATAAAACTTGAAAAATCCAGCCAATAAACCTCATAGGTTACATTCGAGTAAATGCAACCCATAATCTTACTGGTTGAATTTTTCAAATTTTGTAAAAGAACTTTTAGAAAACGTTTATAGTGTAATACCGACTTTGGGCTGAGATTACACTATAAAAGTTTTAGAGAGAGAAATGTTCAGTTACAAAACTTAACCGATGCGCTCATCGGTTGCATTACTTATTTTCCAGCAAATGTAATCGATACGCTTATTGGTTGAATTACACTACAAAAGTTTTACAACAGATCTTTTATAAAACTTGAAAATTTCAACCGATAAGCGCATCGGTTACATTCGGTGGAATGCAATAAATTGGCTTATTGGTTGTTTTCCCTGCAGTTTTATCTAGGAGCTTTAAAAAAAAACGTTTATAGTAGTATAATCCCGACCAAAGGGCGGGGCTATCGCGGGGCAATGCTGAGAAGGCTCAGTCCGTACAAATCTACTTTCAGCCAGGGATTCTTGAACTATTTTTGGGTCCCGACCCTAACTTGAATCCAGGGGCTTCCGAGATGGGCCGTACAAATCCACTTTCACAACAACCGACCGGCGTATTGGTTGTTTTTTCAAGTTGTGTAAAACATCTTTTATCAAACTTTTACAGAGTAAAGGCTTTATTTATATTATAAAAGTCTGATACAATCCCTTTTGTAAAACTTGAAAAATCCAAACAACAAAACTCATGCAACATTCGAGCAAATGCAACCGATAAGCTTATTGGTTGCATTTTTCAAATTTTATAAAATAACTTTTAGAAAACTTTTACAGTGTGATCCCGGCCTTGAGGTCGTAACACAACACCCACTGACGTGACTTGTTATCGCTTTATGTCGCGAAAATTCGCACCGTTTCTGACGTGACGCAATTCTCACGCCACGTCAGCGCAGTGCGTTTCGGATTTTAGGCCGCAATTACACTGTAAAGTTTGATAAAAGTTCTTTTATAAAACTTAAAAAATGCGACCGATAAGCGTATTGGTTATGATCGAGCGAATGCAACTGATACGCTTATTGGTTGCATTTTTCAAGTTGTATAAAAGAACTTTAATAAAAGTATGTAGTCCCGGCCTCTTATACAAATATAGTACAAAAAAGCTGTTATACAGTCGATTCCCGTGTTAACAAATACCGTTATAGAAAATGAATTACCTCTCGGATTACATAAGACAATATGCTAAATACCGTTATATCGAAAATCTCGTTTTAACGAGAACTTTTCCAATGCCCCGGATAAGTTTACGTTAGAACAATGTAAAAATCTGGAATTTCTTTATAACGAAATTTCGTTATTATGAAGTTATTTCTCCGGTCTCTTGGAGTTCGTTATAAACCGGGGGTTCTTATCTTATGGGTCGTGACCCAATCTTGGGAAGCATTGACTTCCGAGATGGTCGTATATATCCACTTACAGTCAGGAATTCTTGAGCTATGGGTCACGACCCAAACTTTATTTGCTGAGGCTTCTGAGATTGGTCGCTCAAATCTCTTTACAATCAAGGATTTTTGAGCAATGGGTCGAGACCCAAACTTGGTTCTTATGGGCTTCCGAGATGTGCCATTAAAATCCACTTCCAACCAGGAATTCTTAAGATATGGATCACAACCCAAACTCGATTCACAAGGACTTCCGAGATGGACCGTTCAAATCCACTTACAGTCTGGGATTCTTTCACTGTTGACTCAATTCCATTCAGGACTCAAATTCCATTCACAGAGCCTCTCATTCAAATTCAGATGCCGTCAAGGATTCTTGAGCTATGGGTCACGACCCAAATTTGATTCGCAGGACAATTCTGAGATAGGCCGTACAAATCTAGTTTAGCCAGGGATTCTTGAGCTATGGAGCCCCGACCGTAACTTGAATCGCAGGGGCTTCCGAGATGGGCCGTAGAAATCCACTTTCAGCCAAGGATTCTAAAGCTATGGGTCACAATCCCCGAATTTGATTTTCATGGTCTTCCGAGATGTGCCGTTTAAATCCACTTAGAGTCTGGGATTCTTGGGATATGGGTCATGATCCAAATTTCATTCACAGGGCCTTCATAGATGGGTCGTATAAATTGACGTACAGTCAGGGATTCTCGAGCTATGGGTCGAGACTCAAACTTGATTCGCAGGGGCTTCCGAGAAGTGCCGTTAAAATGCACTTTCAGCCAGGAATTCTTAAGATATGGACCACGACCCTAACTTGATTCGCAAGGGCTACCGAGGTGGACCGTACATATGCACTTACAGTCAGGGATTCTTGGGCTGTGGGTCCTGACCCTAACTTGATTCGCAAGGGCTACCGAGGTGGACCGTACATATGCACTTACAGTCAGGGATTCTTGGGCTGTGGGTCCCGACCCTAACTTGGTTCGCAAGGGTGGCTTTTTTCTCAGAAGATTCGTACAGTCCTGCTATAAGCCCCGTTCCCAAGTGTAAGATTGGGGGTCGCTTTGGGGATAATTACCAGCATGGCAACTTTTTTTCCCCTCGTAGGGGGAAAAAAAGGTGGGAAAGGAGCTCATCACACAAAAAAGGCCCATCTTTCTTGGGGTGGATTGGTGGTCGGCACCGACCTTCTCTCCCATAATCCGTTGCGCGGCGAAAACTACTGTAAGAGCTCCTTCGTCAGCCATCTTGAATCAACCACTTCCGTTCAACCCACGTAACCAGTGACGACTTCCGGAAAGAAGAGGGGGGGGGATTACCGGGGTAAACTAAACGTCATGTGAATGGTTTGTAGCGAAAATCCCCGTTTACCGGGAACTTCCCGGGATGTTTTATTGCACATGCGCAACGGGGCTATAAATGCACTTACTGCGACACTGGTTTCGATGATTCCGAAAAACAAAACCGTCCCCACGGGTCGTGAAGCTTATTTTGTTTCTGATATTTGGTGACGGCTGAAAAACGTGGTTATAAGAGAACTCCCGCATTAAGTTGTGTGGACTGTATTTACTTACCAGCCATGTTTTGAAAGGTTTCTGTTTCTTTTTACGCCCCCCCACACCCTTGTATAATTGGGTTAGTGATGGAACATGTTTAGATTCATCCGTAACGGGTAATGTTTTTGTTATTTTTCTGGGAAGCTCCGGGTATGAGTTTTTTTGCTGTTTTTTTTCGTTAGAGAAATAATCCCATTTTTCCCGTATATATCTTCTTTCCTCCCCCCCCCCTTCACAATCGATGCTCCTTAAATGCAACTCCCGTTTATTTTTTATTTTTTGTTGGGAACGGGAAAGGTGCAATGTTACTGGATAAAATTTCCGATTCCCGTGTGTTATTTTTATCGGATTCTGGCGGATGCACAAACTAAATATTTAGAGTTTGTTTAGTTCTATTGGAAATTTCTGTTTGAAGTGTTGAAAGAAACGTGTATATACACTGATATTATTCGTTTTATTTGGATCACACATGCTCAACCCATGGCCCGCGGGCCAAAATGTCAACCTCAGAAATATCCGATGTGCCTACGACCTCGAACATGATTTTGTAGAAAGGAACTGAGCGGCGCATAAACAGATCACTTAACGTGCAGCACAGCTCCGCATCTCTTGAGTGGCCCGTGGAATATTCCCAGAGTACTTAAATGGCCCACGATGCAGTTACACATCACTTAAATGGCCCCCGATGCAGTTACACAATCACTTAAATGGCCCACGATGCAGTTACACATCACTTAAATGGCCCCCGATGCAGTTACACAATCACTTAAATGGCCCACGATGCAGTTACACATCACTTAAATGGCCCCCCGATGCAGTTACACAATCACTTAAATGGCCCACGATGCAGTTACACATCGCTTAAATAGCCCGCAGCACATTTCCAGGTCACTATAGTGACCGGCAGCACATTTACATATCACTTGAGCAACCCACGGCAAAGCTGCAGAGCTTTTAAGCGACCCGCGACTCATTTCCAGCCCACTCATATGACCTACGACGATGTTGCAGATCACTAAATTGTCCAAAGGCACATTCACAGGGAACTGCAGCAGATTCACAGATCATTTAAGTTTCCTACGGCACAGCAGCTCGAGAACTCTAAAGTTGCCCGTGGGTGCATTTATGGATCACTTAAAGTGACTTGTTTAGACGGTGCCGCCTTAATGCATGAGCCCATCCGGGCATGGCCCGTGGCGCCCTTAAACGCAGAGGGGCCTCATGAAAATGAAATCTGAAATCCAAATTTCCGAGTAAATTCATGTAAATTGAAAGGTACATACGTATAGCCAAGAGTCAAGAAAAGCCTCGGGAAAAATCATTCTGTCCGGAGGGAGGGGGGGGGGGGTCCATGATGCTCGACGGCCCTGGTCGAGCTAATTAAGTGTACTTAATTAAGTGTCCTGTGATACGTTCCCAAACTAATGAACTGGCCTCGTAATCTCCTAAAGGTTGAGACCCTTTGGTTTACATCAAAGGTGTCGAACTCGATTGGTTTCTGTGCCATTTGCTTCAAAGTTATCTTTTAAAATTACCGCAAATTATTAAAAATTGATAATTAATGATAAAAATGTGTGATTTTTGATGACTAAAATTTGTTAACTAGAAATTAAAAATCCATTATAAACATTTAAAAAATTTGTTCACTTGAATTTGAAAGGAAGTGGAAGAAGAACCTATACTCAAAGCCCGAAATACGCTTGCAAACGTTTTCATTTCGGACTTCTGCCAAGTCAAAGTCCGTTTTTAATGGATCAGTTAACCATTATGAACTTATTAGTTCCTGACTCTCACTAATTATCAATTATAATTATTTAATAATTATGATAACTTAATTAGTAAATATTGAATTAATCAACCACTCGGAACTCAACACTTCCCGATGCTAACGAAATAATGACCAATTATCATTAATTAATTAATCGATTTAAACTTCATACCGTTTGGATGAAATTAATTAATTTGAACAGTTAAAACCCGTTATTCAATGAACCGATTGATGGTCATGATGACTATTGGTGAGCGGAGTTGATTAAGTAGGTAATTAATGATGATTAATAATTTCTTAATCAGCATCAGGAGTAAATTTTAATAGTTTAATTAGTGTCAGGCAACAATAATAAGTTCATGGCAGTTAATTAATTTATTTGGTTACTAGCTATAATACCCGGCGCTGCCCGGGTTTTCTTCAATGAGGCTTTTTTGGATCACATGATACCTTTCTTTGAGGAGAACTTACAAACCTTGTCTTAGGCCGGTATTACACTATAAAAGTTTGGTAAAAGTCCTTTTATAAAACTTGAAAAATGCAGCCAATCAGATCACCGGTTGCATTTTCTAGAATGTAACCAATAACCTTATTGGTTAGATTTTTCAAGTTTTATAAAAGGGATTTTATCAAAATTTTACAGTGTAATACCGGCCTAAGTTAACCAATATGGCGACTTTCTGCGCGATTCATGAAATAAAGAAATCTAGATTTAAAGAAACGTAGAAATGAATATATTTTTGTTTTCCTTTTTTAAGGGGCGCTACGTATTTTGATCCCCCCCCACCCCTTTTTGAACTTGAAGTTATCCCTCTGCCTATTTCAGCTTCCAAAAATGCTTAGTTAAAGCTGTGGAATTTCTTCGATGTACTTTTTACGGGCCCATAATTAATTTTAAAACAACCTAAACTGTATGAATTGATGCAGTTGAATATGAAAAGACAATACGGAGACATTAATTTTCATGCTTGAGAAGATATAAGTAAAAAGTTGAAATCAATGTTATTGCATGGATATCCAACTCAAAAGTAGGCCAGGCTTACTTTAACGTATAACGTAATCTTACTTAACGTAGATTACTTTACGTTTAATTTTCGGGGCTTCGTATCTTTAAGCGAACTTCAGTATTCAAACAATCGAGAATTCAATACAAGTTTTAAAATTGTTGATGTGACAGATAACCCCACCAAATATCAGCATTTCTACAGTAAAATCGACAATTTCAACACTGATTTCTAGGATTACCCTTCAACTAGGGATTCAACTAGGATTACCCTTTTCCTGACCCTCAAAGCGATGATGGTGATGATTATGACGTCTATTCGAAAAACCTCATTACTGGTAGAATTGAAAATGTATCAAACCATTACAAAGGCATAAATATTATACATATACTGACAGCGTTGAAGAAATGACAAATCATTATAAAGGCATATACACGTCTGAAATGTATTGCTAGGGAACCACGGTAACCAAAGTAAACGTTCGGAAAGTGATTGTTGAGGCCCAAAAACCATTGTTGCCCTACAGTTTTTTGCCCATTTGGGGCATTAGCCCTGCTCTGACGAAATTTTAAAGCAGTATTACTTCTGTATATCTTGTATATATAGATTATTGTGAATAATTATAATTATTGATCAATAAGGAAGTAATGAGTTCAGGATGGTTGATTTATTCGTTAAAAAATGGGCTTCGACTTGGTAAATATGTGAAATGGAGACTTTTACAATCGTATTTCGTGTTTTTACCATTTGGGGTCATTCAAGTATTACGTCAGTATGGAGGGGGGGGGGAAGGGGGTTTCGGATTTGCTGACTTTTTATGACCGGGGGGAGGGGCGTTTGAAGGTTTTGCTTACGTCATCAACCACCACTTTTTGAAGATGTGAAATATTCTAAGCTGCTGACAAAATTTTGCTGACGGGGGGGGGGGGGGGGGAGGGGATAAAATTTTCTACTGCGCATGTGCTGCTACTATAAATACCTGCTGGCAAGCAGGTTTTTTTAGTTGGGCTCCCCCTAGTGGCGGAAAAAATAACCTCAAGTCTTAAAATATATATATATATAAAATTGATTTTCTTTCTGTGTGTGTATGTTCTCCATACAAATCTACAATTTTAGATCGATCGTCACACAAATTTTTCATATATACCAAATGGGACATGACTTGAACGATAGGCTACTTTGAAATTCTTTCACAGCAGGGCAAGTGCCCCAAATGGGCAAAAAACTGTCGGGCAACAAATGGTTTTTGCGCCTCAACAATCACTTTCGGAACGTTTACTTTGGTTACCGTGGTTCCCTAACAATGCGTTTCAGACGTGTATATGCCTTTACAATGATTTGTCACTTCTCTAATCTAAAGTACTATATGTATAATACATATAGAAACGTCCTCTCCACTTGTCAATACAAGATTCATCGAAAGACTGGTTATTTGTGGAGATGAAGATTACAAGGAAGAAAATTCATCACTGACCCCACGGGGACTCGAACCCCGGTCTCTCGCTTGCAGGACGAGTGCTCTACCATCTAAGCTATGGAAGCAGATAGAATATTTCAACCTTGGATATTCTATCTGCATCTTTATGCATATGGCCATCTGGTTGGCCTTTGTCATTCACGAGCTATTAGTTGATTGTTGACGCCGTCCATGTACGGTGCCTTTCAACATATATATATACGCTCCAAGGTTGAAATATTCTATCTGCTTCCATAGCTTAGATAGTAGAGCACTCGTTCGGCAAGCGAGAGACCGGGGTTCGAGTCCCCGTGGCGGCAGTGATGAATTTTCTTCCTTGTAATCTTCATCTCCACAAATAACCAGTCTTTCGATGAATCTTGTATATGGATAATAGTTTATGCCTTTATAATGGTTGGCCACTTTTTCAATGCTCCCAGTAATAATCATAATCAGCATCGCTTTGAGGGTCAGGAAAAGGGTGATCCTCACAGAAATCAGTGTTAAAATTGCCGATTTTACTGTAGAAATGCGGAAATTTGGCGGGTTTATCTGTCACATAAATAATTTTAAAAATTGTATAGAATTCTCGATTTTTGAAATATTGAGTTCACTTAGCGATAGATACGAAGCCCAGGATAACTTGAAGTTCAGGCGGAGGAGGGATCAAAATACCTAGTGCCCCCTTAAAAAAGGGGGTATATATATATATATATATATATAGGAAGTTGCCATATTGGTTAACGTGAACACAGTTTGTTTGTCCCTCAAAGAAAGAAGGGGGAAATCACGTGATCCAAAAAGCCTCATTGAAGAAACCTAGGAAGCGCCGGGTATTATAGCTAGTAAGATATATAAATCTAAATGGTGTTAACGGTAAATTTTGGCAATAAAAATTCAATTTTTATAAATTAATTTGAAAGGTATTCTACGGCGAAGAATTACATACCTTAGCGGGGAAAATTAAGGGATACATGTGTGTGGATTTGATCCAAAGCAAAGATGTTTCACATTCCACCACTTCCGTGGGATATATGTATATAAAAAACATAATAATAATAATAATAATCTCTAACAATAATTAATAATTATGTGTAGTGTTTTTGTAGGTGTACAAGTAGCATTACAAAATCACATAACTTTCAAAATGCTAATAATAATAATTGCCACCTTACATAACATTTATCCCATTCTCCATAACAGTTATATGCAGCTAATTTTGTACATGTAGCGGTTCCCTATCCTGCTCTTTTTTTCAATTATCAGACGACACTTGGAATGGCAAAACCAGTTTTTCTTTCAGTGTTGGAAGACGATAGTCCGCTGTCCTCTACAAGCGCTTTACTTTGGGACATGCAATTTATGCCTCGATCATTGTAATATAAATCCCTCAAAAAGTGTAAAACATCACTTAATAAGCTGACCTCGAGTAATCGGTACTGTAACTGCAGCTACAATCGGTTATCGCCATTTCAACAGCCAAAATGTTTTCTTTTGGCGGGGATGAAAACTTCCAAACGGGCTATCGAATATTTCGGAAACAATGCATCACGGGGGGAAATTTTACCCGTAACCGAAAACTTAATAACAATAACAATAATAAAAATCGTTATGGGGGGGGGGGGGAAATATCGCTTTCCGATCAATCACCATCCAACAAAGTGGGGGGAAGAAAAGGATGGCAGCCTGTCATAGGCGAAACGGGATCACAAAAGGCGCCAACGCGGACAAGGGTTGTAACCCTTCAAAAAATACAATAACGTAATTACGTTTTCTTAGTGATTAAGTGCCATTTCTGTTAACGCCCTCTCTTCCGGGAAGGCCTTGTTTATAGCAGAACGCACACACAATCTTTTTACTTTATTTTTCTCCTATATTGGACTCGAATGGGTTAACAAAAAATTGGGACAGGCCGTCTTTCAAGTGAGACGTCTTTGACTGAGATTTTTTCCCGACGCGTTCTAGAACTTTCTTTCATACCGCTCCCCCCCCCCCCTTCTTTTGGCGATTGGTTCTCTGGATCTTTAAGTAAACGAGCTTCTCTCCGCGTTCATCTTATGTAACGGTGGGTTTTCGAGAGGAGTGGGAGGGTGTTACACAGGATAAATGTTCCAGGCCGAATGTTGGCTCCGAAAGCCTTTTCATTCTTTTGTTTTCGGTTGTTTCTCTGGGTGTGTAGAAAGAGAGAGATCTATTCGAAGGGGGGAAAAAAAGGAATAAGGAGACATGATGAATGACATGAGCAGGGGTGTCGATGCAAGTACTACTACTACTACTACTTCTTGCCTTTTTTTTTTTTTTTTTTTTTGGAGTTCGAATCAAAGCAATTGGTCGATAACGCGAGGCTCCGTTCTCTAGCACTGCCATTCTCCTTCCCCCCTCTCCATAGAAGGTTCTAGAACTTCTAGGAATGGGAGAAAGATCGAGACGGTAGAGTAAATTTCTTTTAAGGATCGAGAGAGGGGAAAAAAAGATGACGTCGTCCTCGTCGTCGGGGGTGGGGGGGGGGGGTGTCCATTTTTTTTTTTTTTAGTATTGGATAGCGGCCATCCGAAAAGCGAATAAGCTTCTTTCCCTCTCTTTTCCATTATATATATTTGTCTTTTTGCATCAAAATAGCCATTTTTCATGGAGTTATCGTTTATTTTTCTGCATTCAAAAAAGTTTTTCAAAAAAGTTATTGCAGCGATGTACGTGTTTTTTTTTTCTTTCTCATGTAAAGATAAGTTCCGGAAACGGCAAAAAAATGCGTCCTGGAGCTTATGTTTCCATAAATTCATGGGGGAATTGTATGTGCCTAAGAAATACTCTGCTGAAATCTGCGGAAATGTCTGTAACATTATACGTTAGAAGGGAAAGTAAGTTCGATTTATACTAGCGATAAGTCCGGTACGGCACATATAAAGAACACTGAAATCGTTTTTGAGAGAAGAATTTTTAGACGAATTATTTATTTATGAATTGAAGTGTTATGCGTTGCCCGAGTTTGACAAGTGCTGCCATGATTTTCCATTTTCGGAGGTGAAAGTGGCAGTGATGGTCGTAATGCGAAACAGTGTCCCCCCAAGGAGCCCAAGAGGTGCACCTATCAGAACTCAAGTGTTAACCTATGGATTTAACTCCATATGATCAACGAATTCAAGTTCCTATGATGTGCCGTTATTTGTACGCATGTATTTCCGTGATGTACGTATTTTATTTTCAGGATTCAAGTCCCTGATCTACGAATCAGATATTTATGATCTACGAATCAGATATTTATGATCTACAATCAGAGTGTTCCATGATCTACAATCAGAGTGTCCATGATCTGCAATCAGTGTGTCCATGATCTGCAATCAGTGTGCCCATGATCTGCAATCAGTGTGTCCATGATCTACGAATCATAATATCCATGATCTACGAATCAGAATATCCATGATCTACGAATCGGAGTATCCATGATCTACGAATCAGAGTGTCCATGATCTACAATCAGAGTGTCCATGATCTGCAATCAGTGTGTCCATGATCTACGAATCAGAATATCCATGATCTACGAATCAGAGTATCCATGATCTACGAATCAGAGTATCCATGATCTACGAATCATAATATCCATGATCTACAAATCAGATATTTGTGATTTACAATCAGATATTTATGATTTGCGAATCAGAGTATCCATGATCTACGATTCAAAGTATGTGTCCCCTTGTTTAGAAATATTCCGCTGAAATCTGGGGAAGAAGTCTGTATAATGTCATACGCTACAAGAAAGTAAGTCCGATTTACAAGCGGTAAGTCCCATACGGGATGGATCTATAAAGAACTGAAATCATTCTTGAGAAGAATGTTAGATGGATTGATTTATGATGTGGAGTGTTATGCGTTGCTCCAGTTTGAGAAATTTGGAGTTCATTCTAAATTTTCATTCATTCTGGAATTATTTCTTGCAATTTTTCTAAATTTCCCTCGATTCTGATACTATTCCTTGCATTTATTCTGAATTTCCCTCGATTCTGAAACTATTCCTTGCATTTATTCTGAACTTTCTTCGATTCTGAAACTATTCCTTGCATTTATTCTGAATTTCCCTCGATTCTGAAACTATTCCTTGCATTTATTCTGAATTTTCCTCGATTCTGAAACTGTTTCTTGCATTTATTCTGAATTTTCCTCGATTCCGAAAATATTCCTTGCATTTATTCTGAAATTTCCTCGATTCTGAAAATATTCCTTGCATTTATTCTGAATTTTCCTCGATTCTGAAACTATTCCTTGCATTTATTCTGAACTTTCTTCGATTCTGAAACTATTCCTTGCATTTATTCTGAATTTCCCTCGATTCTGAAACTATTCCTTGCATTTATTCTGAATTTTCCTCGATTCTGAAAATATTCCTTGCATTTATTCTGAATTTTCCTCGATTCTGAAAATATTCCTTGCATTTATTCTGAATTTTCCTCGATTCTGAAACTATTCCTTGCATTTATTCTGAATTTTCCTCGATTCTGAAACTATTACATGTATTTATACTGAATTTTCCTCGATTCTGGAATTATTTCTTGCATTTATTCTGAATTTCCCTCGATTCTGAAACTATTCCTTGCATTTATTCTGAACTTTCTTCGATTCTGAAACTATTCCTTGCATTTATTCTGAATTTCCCTCGATTCTGAAACTATTCCTTGCATTTATTCTGAATTTTCCTCGATTCTGAAACTGTTTCTTGCATTTATTCTGAATTTTCCTCGATTCCGAAAATATTCCTTGCATTTATTCTGAATTTTCCTCGATTCTGAAAATATTCCTTGCATTTATTCTGAATTTCCCTCGATTCTGAAACTATTCCTTGCATTTATTCTGAACTTTCTTCGATTCTGAAACTATTCCTTGCATTTATTCTGAATTTCCCTCGATTCTGAAACTATTCCTTGCATTTATTCTGAACTTTCTTCGATTCTGAAACTGTTTCTTGCATTTATTCTGAATTTCCCTCGATTCTGAAACTATTCCTTGCATTTATTCTGAATTTTCCTCGATTCTGAAAATATTCCTTGCATTTATTCTGAATTTTCCTCGATTCTGAAAATATTCCTTGCATTTATTCTGAATTTTCCTCGATTCTGAAAATATTCCTTGCATTTATTCTGAATTTTCCTCGATTCTGAAACTATTACATGTATTTATACTGAATTTTCCTCGATTCTGGAATTATTTCTTGCATTTATTCTGAATTTCCCTCGATTCTGAAACTATTTCTTGCATTTATTCTGAATTTCCCTCGATTTCTTGCATTTATTCTGAATTTTCCTCGATTCTGAAACTATTACATGTATTTATACTGAATTTCCCTCGATTCTGAAACTATTTCTTGCATTTATTCTGAATTTCCCTCGATTTCTTGCATTTATTCTGAATTTTCATTCATTTGAATTACTTCTTGCATTTATCCTGAATTTTCAGGATTTACATTTCTTGGATTTCTGATTTCCCCCTCTCCCGCTGAATATTAAAACTCGGGCTAGATGGGCGGAAGGGGCTGAAATTATTAAAACACCTCAGGTCCCACGCTATTATTTTCGCACCGCATCTTTGTGAAGGTGGCCCTGGGAGAGAGATCGAGATGTAACATGTGAAGTGATCCTGAACTCCCACCCGTGAACAGATCTCGATTAATTAGTACGCATATGTATTCTACTCCAACTTTAGCCAGTGTCCGGTGATGTCCGAAGTGGGGGGGGGGGGATAAAGCTATAATTGCCAAGCCCTCGCTCATGCATAAGTTTAATTCGGACGGTGAAAGCAGTCTTTCTGTGTGTGTGCACTGTGTTAACAGGATAACGAGTTTCTCCAGGATAACGAGCTTGTACCCTCGCGTTGGCAACAGGCGTTACGGATTGTCGTCATTCGGTTGATTCGGTGCTATCGGTTGATTCTGTTTCCGAGGTAGATAGCATAGTAAACGTCGCAACATCCGAAATGACTAAAGAACACACACCGAAACGCACACTATTCTGACGTGACGTGGAATCACGTCACGTCAGTGTAGTGTGTTTCGGCCTGTAGACCCCAAGATTTTGTGACATCAGTCCGACATTGTGTTTTATCTCCTTATTTATTTTTGATTTTTCCACAGCAGGTTGGAAGACTTATTGGTCGATAACATGACCATATAAAAGGGTGAAACGATCTTTCTGTGCCATAGTTTTGTACTGTCAGATACATACAAATACAAATACAACGCCACAACAGGCAAATTGCCCAACGTTGTGGCTGACTTAAGAACATCATGGATCCCCGAGCCATTTTTTGGAGGCCCTACCTACTACTGCTACACCCCAAATGCACCCCCCCACGGAACCCCCCAACGAATCGGTACATGCGGGAATGTGCGTGTACGTGTAGTGCAACCTGACGTAAAGTTTGTTTCTGTGTAATGTTTGTTATGTGTAGTGCTGCCATCTGCCACATGAACATTTGTTCTTATCAAATTCAGTTCCCAGCCTAAAATGCGTGAAACTGGGCTCTACTAAGATCATAGGCGGGAATAGACCTGGAAGTCTGGGGGGGGGGGGGGTCACGATGATGATGATGTCAATTCATACGTACATTAGATCAGTCGACTCCATCTTTGACGCGGGGGGGGGGGGCCCAGAAAACGTGAGGATTTAAATTCACGTGGGGGCTACGAATTCTTAGAAAACGTGGGGGGCTTAAATTCACAGAAGAGGCAGGAGGAAGAAGAGATTTGAAAAAAAGGGGGGGGGGAGAAATGAAATTCACAGAAGAGGAGGGGGGGGGAAGAAATTTCGAGAAAGGGGGAGTCTGGAATTCACGGAAGAGGAGAAGAAAGGGGAACGGGCCGAAATTCGCGGAAGGAGCAGGGGGGGGGGGGATTTCCAGAAAAGGGCTGAGGCTAGAAAAGGGCTGAAATTCATGGAAGGGTGGGGGGAGCCCGGAGGACGAAATCTAGAAAATAATTGTGGGGGGAGGGGGCTGAAGTTTGAAGAGAAAAGCAAAGACACAGACGAAAATACGGAAAAAAACGGAGTAAACACGATTCAAAAAATAGCAGAAACGCTAGGAAGGAAAGAAAAAAAAAACATTATGGGGGGGAGACATGATACATAGACATGACACATGAATTATATCTGAAGTCGATTCAGACGTATTGGATAAGAGAGAGAGAGAGATAATCGAAACCGCAAGAGCAAATGCTGCCCTAGAGGGTACAATGGCCTCCCGCCTGGTCAACAGGATAGCAATATAACATCTCATAAATCTCAAATCTAAAGACAAAAAAAAGTCAGATTTTCAGGAAACGGAAACTTTGAAAATTGAGGAAAAACAACAAAATACATAAATTGAGACGCAAGGGGAGAAGCACAGGATCGTGTGAACGTGTACCCAGCTTTTCCGCCATTGTTCGTAACCGTGACTGGAATACATCGCAGCTAATCAGTATTCTCGGAAAACTGAAATATTGAATAGGGGGGGGGGGGGGGGACATATAGAATATCATACGTGTATACATTTATGTATATCATAAATATGGATGTCGTGAATGCAAATCGCGTCCTCTTTTCGGTATTTCCAGCGGGACGAAATGTTTCTTGTTCGTTGTGCAATAAATTTTCTTCGAAAACATTAGGAATGTGTCTGCAGATCATCATTTTACGGGACCTTCCCGTGTTTTCCTCCGTTGTTTTCGATAATCCGGGCTTTTTTGTTTGGACAAAAAAAAGTGTCCCGTTTTATACCGTATTTTCAACGAGGCTTACTTGCGTGGGAAGCGCGTGTAATCTTGAATCTGTGATGCGTGTACGTAATCGTAAAAGTGCGCGAGAGGTGTGCGTACTTCGAAAAGTTCGTGGAAAGTGTGCGCATAGCTCTGAAAATGCACGGGAGGGTCGAGCGTAATCCTAGAAATACGTGAGAGAGGTGTGCGTATTCCTAGAAATGCACAAGAGCTGCGCGTACTACTAGAAATACGTGAGAGAGGTGTGTGCGTACTCCTAGAAATGCGCAAGAGCTGCGCGTACTACTAGAAATACGTGAGAGAGGTGTGTGCGTACTCCTAGAAATGCGCAAGAGCTGCGCGTACTACTAGAAATACGTGAGAGAGGTGTGTGCGTACTCCTAGAAATACGCGAGAGCTGTGCGTACTCCTAGAAATTTGTGATAGGTGTGCATACTTCTAAAAATGCATGGCAAGTGTGCGTAATCCTAGAAATGCACGAGAACTGCGCTTACGCCTAGAAATGCGTAGAAGTTTAACGTACTCCTAGAAATGCACGAGGGGTTCGATAGCCCAGATCAATAAAATACTCGCCTAAAGTAACGAAGGATGTTTAGGGGTGTCGCGAGTTCGATACCCTGGGGTTCGTGCTTGTCAGAAACTTTCCTGACACAGTGGTACAACAGAAATGGTGACATGACCACTGAAAAAGATAGCTACCGCAGAGAGTCCCACATCCAGGGGTTATTAGCGCAATGAGTATAAAAGCAGGCTGCCGTTCGGAATCGGCAATAAATTACAGGTCGTGGTCTAATTAGCCCTCGTGTGCAGAAAATGACAGTGGTACGACAAAAATGATAAAATACACGAGAGCTGCGCGTACTCCTAGAAATGCGTAGAAGTTTAACGTACAATTGTGTAGAAGGTGTATATACTCCTAGAAATTGGTGGGAGGCGTGCGTAATTCTAAAAAAGCATGTAGAGCATGCGTTCTCCCAAAAATACGTGGGAAGCGTACATATTCCTACAAATGCGTGGAAGGTCAACCTACTTTTAGAAATGCACGGGAGGGGCGTACTCCTAAGAATGCGCACAGGAGGCGTTCGTACTCTAAGAAATGCATAGGAGAGCTACATACTTCTGAAGATACATGGGAGATCAACGCACTCCTACAAATGCGTTAGAAGTTTGCGTACTCCTAGGGATACGTGGGAGGTGTGCGTACGCCTAAAAATGCGTGTGGAAAACGTATACACGATCCGAAAAATTCTTGGGAAGCTGCGCACTCCTACAAATGCTCTGAAATTCGACGTACTCCTGAAGATACGTGGCAGACCGTAATCGTGTAAATGCGCGAGGTGGCAACGCCATCCTTGAAATGCGTGCGAGGTCTCATAGGAAGGCGTGGGTGGGTCAACGTAGTCCTAGAAATGAGTGGCGAATATGCATGCTCCTAGAAATGCGCATGAGCTCAACACCATCCCTGAAATACGTCTCTGGCCTACGTACTTCTAGACAGACGTGGGTGGTTAACGTAGTCCTAGAAATGCGTGGGGGCTGGGCTTATCCCTAAAAATGTGTTGGGGGTGTGCGTATCCCTGGATATGCGTGGAGTAAAAATCATAAAAATGTGCTTGGAAAGAAGGGAAGGGTGGGGGGTGGGTCCACGCATGTTCCCTGTGGCAAAGCTCTTTTCGTGAAGTGGAAACAGGCTCGCAATTCCGATAATGGCCCCAAAAGATACGAACTAACTCGATTTAAGCGCCTCGGGATCGAGCCTGTGATCGCGTGAAAGATATTGTTTCTGTCATGCAATTGTGACTAGGCTATTGTTTTTCCAGTGGACACGGAATTCGATTTAGTATAATGGTGTTGGTATTGTTTATCGATCCGGTCCATGTCGGAACTGTCCACACCCAGTTTTGCAGTGAATAGATTGTCCGCTTCTGATTGGTTACGAAGAGTTCGAGGAGAATTTCGCTCTTCTTCTTTCTGCCGAACCATTATCGAATAATGTCTTTGGATGTCCAACCATTGGTATTGGCATCTGACCCGCCTTGTGATCCGATTTAATTGATTTCCGATTAACGGGAACTAATAAGAGTACGAGCACCCCCCCTTTTTATATCTTGGATGACTGGTACTTAACGGAGATTCCTCATTTTCTTTGCCATTATGTCATGTACCGATTCCTTCGAGCACTGAAAAGAATTCAATGGATAAGAGCAATGATTTATTTTTTTTCTTTTTTGATAACATGGAGTTGAGTTCGTTTCAGTGACTCCCAATCTGGGGTATGCGTACCTACGCGGGATGGCGTAACGAGTTATACAGGAGTACGTGGGGAAAATCGTCAGCAATGGTTGGGAAAAAATGATTAAAATAATTAAACGCGAAACAGGCATTAAGGCGCTATAGGTTTTTGCCTCCTACGCAATATACGAGCAGATTCGCAAGGCTCCTACGCATTTTCAGGAGTACACTAGCTTCTAATTCCTTCTACGCATTTGCTAGGTGTAAATATTCCTTTTACGCATTTTTTGGTAAGAGAATTGTCTTTCTACGTATTTCTGGGAATAATAACACCACCTTCGCATTTCTGGGAATAACAACACCTTCTGCGCATTTCTGGTAACACCAACATATTCTGCGCATTTCTGGCAAGACCAACATCTACGCATTTCTGGGAATAATAGCACCACCTTCGCATTTCTGGGAATAACAACGCTTTCTGCGCATTTCTTATAACACCAACATATTCTGCGCATTTCTGGTAACACTAACACATTCTACGCATTTCTGGGAATGCTGACATCTTCTATATATTCCTGAGAATACTTACATTTATTACGCATTCCTGAGAATACTAAGTGTTCTACGCATTTAGAACGCATAACAAAATTTAAAGATGCAAAATAAAAAAGAATGGTTTTTACTAAAAACAACGATTTTGAACTACAGTCGACGCTCGATACAATGCCACCCCCCTCCTGCCCGTCGAAAATGGACGTTATATTTGTAGGGTCGTTATATCGAATGTAAAACATATGATAATCGTTATATAAAACGTCTGAGACTTATCCTATCGGCCGTTGTAATGGGATGATCACTATAACGTAGGGTCATTATAACGAGCATCAACTGTATAAAGTTTCACGAGGGAAGGGGTGTTACCCCCTCATTGACGGTGGGGGGACATGCGAATTTCATAGATGCTTTGTCGAGGCATGACTTAAAAAAAGGGGGGGACCCTCTGCTCCAACACCACCTATGCATTGTTAGGAATATACTAAAACAGCTTCTAAGATTTCTATTAATTCGCATTCCTACGCATTTCCGACATTACTAACACCTCCTATGCATTCAGGAATACTAACAGCTTCCACGCGTTTATATTAATATGCATACCATCTGTGCATTTCTAAGGGGTCCGAAAACCTCAAAATGGAATAATCCCACTTTTTACGCATTCCTGAGAATATACTAACACCTTCAAATTTCTAAGAATATTGCTTTCTACGCATTTCCGAGAGTACTAAGCCTTCCACGCATTTCCGAGAATACTAAGCCTTCCACGCATTCCCGAGAATACTAAGCCTTCTACGCATTTCTGAAATGAAACAGGAAAGTTCAGTTTATATGTACAAAGGTCACGCGCAAGCTTCTCACGCATTCCGTGGACTACGCACGATTTATACGCATTTCAAGAACGAAAAGAAGGGGGAGCCACCCGTGTATTTCTAGGGTGAAATAAGTCTCTTACGTATTTTTAAACACACACAATCCTCTTTTACATTCCAAAGCGGTACGTAGGTATTCCTCGAGATATATCACCCACCTACTCATTTGTAATTGGTATCTAAAGTATTGAAGGTAGGGGAATTCATTGCTGTAGGTATTGTACACCCACGCTGAGTTGGCCTCTGGCTACGTCACGATGGGCGATTCCATTTATCTTTCGGCAAAAAGGTCGCAGGGAAAAGGAGCGACGAAGTAAGTTAATTATTTCCAACGTTTATTGCGGAAGGAATTAAACACGCCAGGGGGCGTTGCGAACTTTTAAAAACCTGAATAAATTGAATCAAATAGCTTTAATATTAATTTCGTGTAAATATTTGTTAAACGTTTGATGTAGATATGCCTCTGGATTTTATTTTATTTTGCATGATGGCTTTTTTTTTTGTCATCTAGTCCAGTGTGTCTTAACCTTTTTCAGCTCATGGCCACCCCATCCCCATGGATCACATTACCCCCTCATTGACGGTGGGGGGGACATCCGAATTTCATAGATGCTTTGTCGGGGCATGGCTTAAAAAAACGTTGGGAACCACTGCTCCAACACCCCCTATGCATTGTTAGGAATATACTAAAACAGCTTCTAAGATTTCTAATAATTCGCATTCCTCCTATGCATTCAGGAACACTAACAGCTTCCACGCGTTTATATTAATATGCATACCATCTCTGCATTTCTGAGGGGTCCGAAAACCTCAAAATGGAATACTCACACTTTTTACGCATGCCTGAGAATATACTAACACCTTCAAATTTCTAAGAATATTGCTTTCTACGCATTTCCGAGAGTACTAAGCCTTCCACGCATTTCCGAGAATATTAAGCCTTCCACGCATTTCCGAGAATATTAAGCCTTCCACGCATTTCCGAGAATACTAACGCATTTCCGAGAATACTAAGCCTTCTACGCATTTCTGACTTCTACGCACCACCCACCACACATTTCTGAAATGTAATAGGAAAGTTCAGTTTATATATATACAAAGGGCACGCACAAGCTTTTCACGCATTCCGTGGACTACGCACGATTCATACGCATCTCAAAAACGAAAAGAAGGGAAGCCACCCGCGCATTTCTAGGGTGAAATAAGTCTCTTACGTATTTTTAAACACACACAATCCTCTTCTACATTCCAAAGCGGTACGTAGGTATTCCTAGAGATACGTCACCCCCCCCCCCCTACTCATTTGTAATTGGTATCTGAAGTATTGATTGGTAGACAGGAATACCAACAGCTTCCGCGCGTTCATATTAATTATTGGTGGGGGAATTCATTGCTGTAGGTATTGTACACCCACGCTGAGTTGGCCTCTGGCTACGTCACGATGAGCGATTCCATTTATCTTTCATCAAAAAGGTCGCAGAGAAAAGGAGCAGGTTGGTATATCCCGTCGGCGTCTTCTGCGCTATTTTAGCGAGTTCCCCCTCTCCCGGAAAATGAACCCTCCCTTCGCGCGTCAAGGTCAGAGGCCAACTCAGTATGGGCATACAGTAGTTGACGATGCAGAAATGTTACACAAACTCTTGAACATTCGAATTACAGTTATACCTCGGTTTTCGTCGTCGATTTTCTTCAGCGAAAGATTTGTCTCGGTTTTAGTCGATGTACCCACTTGACCTCGCTGCTAATTTTCGTTCTCCTGCTTAGTGTGGCGTTGTTTCCCGTTGTGTAAAGCATCGCCTTGCGCATCTAGCCAAACAGTTCCACGGAACCAAAGAAAACTTCCAGCGCCAGCAGCCTTTCGAAGGCCAAGAACACGATCGAGTTGAAGAAGGAAATCATTGAAAAATTCGGGAGTGGTATTAAGATTGCTGTAATCAGAAGCATGTGTGGGATGTCACCATCCAAGACAGGTTCCATTATGGCAAAAAAAGAAGCAATAAGGAAGGGTAATGTAGCGAAAGGTTTGAATGCGTTAACGAGGTAATAGAGATCGCAAGAAATTGAAGATGTCGAACAGTTATTGCTAATTTTGGGTCAATCAAAAGTTGGATGACGGGTTCCGTTTCGGAAGACTAAAGACGGAACTGCAGCAGCCTACGTCGTTACGGAAGGCAACAAAATAATCAGCAAGTGAGCACATAAGCTTAACGCAGAGGCTTCCGTGTTCCAGGCAGAGATGCTGGCTCTTCTAGAGGCAACGAGGAAGGCAGAGGAATTAAACCCTCCAGTCAAAATATACACGGACTCGCTTTCTTCGCTGCATGCAGTCACAAATCCGTTGTCCAAAACGTATGCTTCAAGAGCAGTCAGGAAGATTCCCATTAATAACCCCGGGTTAAAGTCCACGAGGGGAACTGGGGTAATGAGGAAGCTGATGCTCTTGCGAAAGCAACAACAGAAATACCAGAAGTCAATCGAATTATTCCATTTCCAAGGTCTTGGGCGAAGGCAAAGATAAAACATCATCTTCTAAGGCAGTGGCAGGTACAGTGGGACAGCAACGATAAAACAGGGAGAAAGATCCACCAGGTACTTCCGAGGGTGAGGCTCCAAGATCAGGGGTGGTCAAGAGCAATGATCTTGTTCTTCACAGAACATGGGCCATTCCCTGCATACCTCAAGCGATTCCACCTTCGGGGTACAGACGCCTGCAGATGTGGAATGGTGGGAACACCACTGCACTATGCCACTGAATGCCCACTGACCAAGAAATTTCACTTCGGGAAGCCTACACAAGAAAACTTGGCCCTTTGGAGAGCCGAGTTGTTAAAAAGAACTGACCGAAAAGAAAAAATTGGAAGATTGATGGAGAGGATAACAACAGACGAGAGAACATTCATCCCCGACGGAAAGCCGCCTCGATCGCAAAGAGCAAGATACTGCAGGGCACTTTCCACAGAGGAGGAGTCTTCGGACTTTGAAAACGAACAGAACACATAAAGACTCCGCGCCTTACAGGGGCAGCAGTCGCGTGGGCGGATCTGTCACGTGTAAATAGATGACTGTGTGATGCATATTGTGTATATGTATATATTGTATATTTTTTCTGTCATTAAAATCCAGGGGTTTTTGCGGTTGGGTCCCGGGGGTCTGGATGGGGGTGCTCCGGGCTGTTGCTCGGGCTTGTGGGCTCCTCCTGGTGGCTGGGTGGCTGCTTATTGAGATGCCCTGAGGGCCGTGCATGGAGCTTGTTGGCGACTGTAGTCTTGGATAGAGGATAGGGGGCGCCGGGGGGGCGGCGCCTTCCGGATATTCTCCGGGTGGCGCCCCTGATTCTCGCCCAGCGCGACTCAACCTGATTGGGTAAAAGGCTTATATCCCGAGAGGGACAGAGCCTGGGTCGTGTCTGGTTAGTAGTAGTAGTAGGTTCCGTTTCGGAGGCCATCATATGTGGAAAGGAAAAACTGTTGTGCCGATCTCATTAAGAAATGGCCTCGTACTGGTGTACTTACTTATTTTATGGCCAGCGGAGGTTGGTTCGAAAAATTCGAAAGGTGCACTGGCATGCACAGTGTTACTAGGCACGGCGCAGGTGTGAGTTCAGACGAGTCCAGGGCCAAAACTTCAATGTCCGAATTCAAGTGAACTAGGACAGTGGTCCAGGAAATGACCCTAGATAGTGCCTTGATACCTAAGGTCCTTATGGAGTGAGGATTCTCCCTTCCAAACAAAAATATCTGCACCTCTGTTTCCCCCTCCCCTTCTCGGCTAGAGTCTTCAGAAAGGTTCAAAAATGTAAATTCCACGTTAAACTGCCACTTATTCTTCACAATTAGTCTTCCATTTTAATTTAATAATTTCTTAATTTGATTACTAAACACTATATTTATTCTCTACAAAATGCGTTTTTGGTATCATTTTGGAGTGCCTGGAACGAATTAATTGGAATTTACATTGATTCATACGGAAATAATTGCGTCGGATTCGGATTTCGCCGATTGGTTTCCAACGGATTATCTACGTAAACCGAGGTACCACTGTGTGACCTTAACAAGCTTGTATGTAGATGGTACGCGTCTACACACACACTTGTACTTAAGTACATAGTTAATACTATTATTTCGAATATTCCACAAATTGGATTATAGAGAATGCCGCCGTGCCAATATAATTAAAAATCTTCTCGCGAAAAAGTCTTCATTATTTCCTATTTATGCTAAATTTGATTGAAATGGCGTAAGAAAAAATTTTTATGGATGCAAAATTGGACGAGTTCAGTGAGAAAAAAAAACAAAACTGGTACTTGAAGTAAGTTAATTATTTCCACCGTTAATTGCGGAAGGAGTTAAACACGCCAGGGGGCGTTGCGAGCTTTTAAAAACCTGGGAATAAATTGAATCAAATAGCTTTAATAATAATTTCGTGTAAATATTTGTTAAACGTTTGATGTAGATATGCCTCTGGATTTTATTTTCTTCTGCCTGATGGCTTTTTCTTTGTCGTCTAGTCCAGTGTTTCTTAACCTTTTTCCGCTCATGACCCCGCTATGGATCACATTTTTTTCTCGTGGCCCCCCTGTCCTATCCAGGGCTCCCTTTACCCTCATCCAAGAGTGAGATACTTTCTATTTTTCATTATCATGAATGAAATTTTAATAAATCTGGTCAATCTCTAGAATCCTGGCTAGGCACGGATTCAAATGATGGATTATCATCTCTCAGGAGTCAAATTAAATTACATGGTAAAAAAGGGTCTGTGTAAAATGCGAGAAGATCCAACGAACATCCAATCGACCCTCCCAACACATCAACCGTTGCTCTGGCGGCCCTCCATACTTAGCTGGTATTCGATCTGGTACTATGATTTTCATACGTAAGCTGTTGAATAACAGCTTACATATGAAAATCATAGTACCAGATCCCATATAGTGTGTTGGGATCGCCCTCCACTATAGACATGAAGACCCGGGTCATGCCAACGTAGACTCAAGGGTTAAGATACCCTTGGTTCTATGGACGGATCTGATGAATTCTGAAAGTGGTAATATTTTTCAACCATGTTTCACTTTTAAAGCTTTTCTCTTCACAGCTCTCTATGACTCCCTTCACCACCTGTCGTGGATCACCTTTCTTCTGATTTCTCCCGTGGCCCCCTAGAATATCACAGGACCGTAAGGGGGCCATATGGCCCCAGGTGGAGAACCACTGATCTAGTCAACTCCAACCATCTTTGCGCCATCATAATTTCAGCATGTGGAATTCGCACAACAGTCACAAGAATGTTTTCAAATTCCTAGAAGATAGATGTCGTAGGTCTTTCATAAATTAACTGGTAAAATGAAGCTCTTCCCAGATCAGTGGTTCTGAGCTTGACACCTTATAGCCATCTTAGGGTCCTGGGATATTCAAAGGAGACCGTGGGCAGGGGTACTATAAAAGTGGTCAAGAGGGGGTTGACAAAATTCAGAGGTGAATTATTAAAGATGTTAAGTAAAATATGAAGGAGAAAATGTTGACTGTTTTCAAATTCCAGCAGAACGAGTCAGTTCCAGCAGAGAGTCAATGTCCCATTGGTCTGTCTGGGTATGGCCCAGGGGACCTCATTCCCGTAAGTAAGCTAACACGATGAAATCTGGAACTATGGTTTTCGAGAGTATGTGAATACGTGAGCTGTTATTCCAGCGCGGGGGTATCGGAAAAACCCGGGCCTCCGCAAAACATAACCCTGCCCGGAGAATAATGATGTAGAGAAGGCCCTGTGCATATAGGGGAAATCTCACTGAAAGGTCGATCATGGGTACGCCCCTGGTTTTTTTGGCGAAAATCTACATTTTTTTTTTTTTATCCGGACCATTGACGCCACTGAAAGTTGGTTTCTTTTCTTGAAGGGTTTACTGCAATGAAACATATTTTACAGGCAGAGACTTTCGAAATTCCATGCAATATACAGTACAGTCGAATCCCGTTCTAACAAATACCGTTATAGCGAAAATCTCGTTTTAACGAACACTTTGTGGGCGGGCAGAGTGTGGAAGGGAAAGAGACGACGACGAGAGAGAAACGAAACACACGTCTATAGTCAGACGAACGACATTTAATACAAGCAAAAAGAAATAACTATCATACAGCAGCGGTTAAGTGGAGGGAAAAAGAAAGTCCCCAAAAGAGGGAAACGTTGCGTATATGGGGAAAGAACATGAATACACACAATAAAAGGGGGAAAATGATATTATTCCAACACCCCCACTTCATTTGAGCCCGTAAATAAACAAACATTTCTTAATTTCACAATATCAAGTTCTTTTGTGAATCCGTCGGATGGGTTGATTTTAGATTCTATATGTTTCGGGATCTCCACCATAGTACAATCTGGCTTGATGCACAATGAACCCGTCGTTGAAGTGCCTTCTGTCAGGAATACGACTGCAGGTTTGACGTTCCTCATCATCGCTGGCTTCATCCGTCAATTTCTCGCCGAAATTCCCCGTGCGATGGTCGTCACCTGCTCTCATCACTTCGAATGTCTTGGGCGGGATGCCTATAGTTGACTTTTGTGAAACACGAATTCGGGATCCGTCACCTCTGGGATTGTCCTCTGATGGGTTTCTGGATCGCTCCTCCTGAGTTTTTATTTCCACGGAGCCAGAAAGTTTGGTTTCACGAACATCATCTTCACTCGCGTCGAAGCTGTCGCTTACTTGATGTTCTACACAGAACCTGACATCTCGACTGATTACGACCATTTTCGATGATTGGTTGTAGCAGCGATAGGCTTTCGACTCCTCGTCGTACCCAAGGAAAATCATTTGTACCCCTGTGTTATCGAGTTTTTGACGCCTCTCTGCTGGTACATGAACGAAACACTTCGATCCAAAAACTTGTAGGTTCTCGATGGTAGGCTTCCTGTTCGTCCACAGTTCGTAAGGAGTTTTCTCCTTTACTCGAGTTAGAACTCGATTCAAAATGTGGTTGGCAGTCATCACAGCTTCACCCCAAAAGTTCTTCGGTAAGCCTGCATCGATCAGGATACAACGTGCCATCTCGACCAAAGTCCTGTTCCTCCTTTCTGCTACCCCATTCTGCTGTGGAGAATAAGCCGCAGTTAGCTGTGTTTGCACACCTTTATCAGCTAAGAATTTCCTCAAGTTTCGGTTTAGGTATTCACCTCCTCGATCGGATCGAATCACCTTTACTTTTCGACCGAATTTATTTTCAACAAGATTCAGGTACCGTTTTAGAGCATCGGATACGTCCGATTTTTGTGCCAACAAATGTACTTGAGTGTACTTCGAATAATCGTCGATGAACGTGACAACATATCGCTTTCCACTTGGTGTGATCGTTTGCATCGGGCCGCACACATCGGTATGAATTAGATCTAACGGTGCGCTCGACTCACTCGTGGATTTCTTGGGAAATGGTAGTCTCGAAAGTTTCCCTTTCATGCACGTATCGCAGGACATGTTGATACCACAGTCAATGAGTTTCAAATCATGAACAAGTCCTTCAGCATGCATCTTCTTGATGGTTTCTATATCTCTATGACCCATTTTTCGATGCCATGTATGTACGCAATTTTCTTTATGTCCAGTCACTGTATTCACTTTATGTAACTGACAAAACCGTAATCTGTACAGATTTCCGACAGAGTCAGCAATACCGATCTGCTTTCCATCTTTGTGAATTTCACAATAATCACCATGAAAGTTCACGGAAGCATGATGCAAAGTTAGCTGACGAACGGATATTAGATTACTGACGACATCGGGAGCATACAACACATTCGAAAGTAACACTTTTGTCACCGAACCGTCTACATTTTTCAATAGCATATTCCCGGAACCTATGCCTAGCACATGAACTGTTTCGCCGCTTGGGACTTCAATATTATCTTTGTACGAGTTATCAAACGACGTGAAAAAATTGATATCGTTACTCACGTGGCACCAGAATCCACAATCCAGTTTTCCGACCGTATGCCTAGTGACAGCAAGGTATCCTTTTGCTGAGCGGCGCTCACTTTATTTTCACTTGAGCTCCTGGACGTTTTCTCCGGATGATTCCTTTTCCACTCTGCGTATTTTCTGCATCTGTTCTTGACGTGGCCGGGCTTCTTGCAAAAATAGCACTTTATGGAGTTTTTCCACTCGATGTGGCTTGATCCGAGTTTCATCATTCTTTCGGTGAGGATACTGCCTGGATCCGCGTGTTGCTGCCTTCTTTCGTATTCGGCGATGACCTTTTGCTGGACAACAGCGAACGTCAACTCGGTTTCGGCACGTTTTCCAATGCGGTGATCATCGGATCGAAACTCCTTGGCAGGCTGCTGAGTAGCATGGCGGTACTCCATTTATCCGATAAGGATTCCTCGCCGAGGTCCCTCAGCTTCAGAAAAAGTTCTTGCATGCGGACGACGTGCTCGGGAACATTTCCGCCTTCTTCTAGCTTCAGGGAACAGATTGTCCTCATCAGGTGAACCTTGTTGGTGAGGGTGCTCTTCTCGTGATACTCCTTCAGGGCGATCCACATGTCCTTCGCGGATTTACTATCACGGATGTGGATTAGCTGATCATCCTCGACAGTTAGCCCAATGTACGCTTGTGCTTGGCTGTCGGCTTCCTCCCATATATCGAGGGTCCTTCGATTCGCTTCACCTGGATCCGGCCTGTCGTTCTCGATGACTTTCTTGAAAAGTTTCTCTTTCATTAGCAGAAGTTTAACCTTATATTTCCAGTTCGAATAGTTTTGATTGTTCAGCTTGACAATATTGTCCTTGATGCTGGCCATTATCGTTGCGAAGGTTCCTGATGCACACGATAAAACGAATGGAAACTAAACTTCTAACGAGATACCACTACTGCGTATCGGGGCGCGCAAAAAAAAAATTGAAAACGCTACCGTCTCGAAAGATACGTTTCTGGGCCCATAACCTGTGGGCGGGCAGAGTGTGGAAGGGAAAGAGACGACGACGAGAGAGAAACGAAACACACGTCTATAGTCAGACGAACGACATTTAATACAAGCAAAAAGAAATAACTATCATACAGCAGCGGTTAAGTGGAGGGAAAAAGAAAGTCCCCAAAAGAGGGAAACGTTGCGTATATGGGGAAAGAACATGAATACACACAATAAAAGGGGGAAAATGATATTACTCCAACACACTTTCTAATCCTCCAGATAAGTCTACATAGGAAAAATGCAAAATTCTAGAATATTTTCTTTCATTAATTCTGGAATTATCTCTTTCATTAGTCCTGGAATGATTCCTGTGGGTGCCATAAGAAAATAACGGGGATCGTGTGTGTTTTCACCGAGTCACGTGATGTTCCGACGAAAGATGTTGGGGACACCGTTCTCAGCACTGCCAAGGCGGAGACCGTGACGTTATATACTCTCATGCTCTTTCCAGTAACGTAAACTCGATGGAGGCTTGATTTATACACTTGTTGACCTGAAATTCCTTTACAACGAAATTTCGTTACTACGAAGTGATTCCTCCGGTCTCTTGGTGTTCGTTATAACGGGATTCGACTATATTACAAATATCACTGATCATATTGATTTGATGAAAAGGTGGCAGCACCTGCCAAAGTCATAACTACACAAGGGCAGCAGGGTTTTGGCGGTACCTAGAGGGGTGCGGGGAAAGCTTGAGCTGAAGCCCTTGAAGGCTGATTTACCCCAGAGTAGCACGTTACGGCCCCGGCACCGACTTTCGTTTTTTAGTAACCCGAAGTTCTGTAACTTCAAAGGGCGAATCCTGTGCCCCTCTCTCATCTGGTACACGAGGTACCACCACTTTCTAAACCGAGCGAGCCCCCCCCCCCACTCCCGTGTATTGCCATCGTGGTAAATTTACTACCCACTGCAACCCCCCCTCCCCTTTCTACGTTGCGAGTCCGTGGTGGTGATTGGTTGTTGAGGCCCTTTCCTCTCGGGCATTTATTTGGGACACACCGACGGTTTATCTGGCTTGCCTCAGCGACTCGGACGTTATACAATCTCCGGGAACGGCTGCCACAGGTACGGGCGAAACGTCAGGAAGTAGATGTGTCTGAACCACGGCCCGACAACTCGGAAGCTGCGTAAGCAGTCAAACTTGGTTATAACGATAATGAATTCGTACTTCATTATCGAAATTTCGTCGTCATAACCGATTTTGACTGTACAATGATACCTCGGGCTAACGGAAATAATTCGTTCCGGGATTACGTACGTTAGCTGAAACACGACTTCCCACATTTTTCGCTTAAAATTTAACCCTGCAGCACTCAATTAGAGGCTTCTTCGATGCAAAAGCCCAACGAGGTGGCCGACTTAAGAACATCATGGATTCTCGAGCCATTTTTTGGAGGCCCTACCTACACCACACATGCACCCCGCCCACTCCCCCCCCCCCCCGCGGGACCCCCAACGAATCGGCACATGCGGGAATGTGCGTGCACGTGCAGTGAAACCTGACGTGAAGTTTTTTTTGTTTCTCTGTAATGCTTGTTATGTGTAGTGCTGCCATCTGCCACCAGTTTTTCTAACTACGAGTGAAGTTGTTATGATTGAATGATTTATCGTTGTAGGACTGTTGCTCTCTGTGGCGAGACTTTTCAACGGGGAGATCGGCTCGCATTTGCGCCTTGAAGTTGGGAACCACAGAAAACCAACTTCAGCCGACCACAAAGCTCACTCAATTTTTTTTTTAAATAATTTTTCAAATAAATATTGTTCATAATATTTTCATAACATCGGTTTTTTTCCCCCCCGCAGGTGAAATTTAGTGAATTAATACATATTTACAAGATTCCTCGAAAGACTAGTTATTTGTGGAGATGAAGATTACAAGGGAGAAAATTCATCACTGCCCCCACGGGGACTCGAACCCCGGTCTCCCGCTTGTCGAATGAATGAATTTTCTTCCTTGTAATCTTCATCTCCACAAATAACCAGTCTTTCGATGAATCTTGTATTGACAAGTGGAGAGGACGTTTCTATATAATACATATTTACAAAGTATTTTACAAATACCAATCGTTTTATTGTAAGGCTATATTTCTGGAGATATATCAAAGTGTTAATTTTGTTTTAGAAATGGTGTCGAAATTATTTTCTTACTAGTATTTTCGTTATTGAGCAGCTGCTACAAACTAAAAATTAAAAAATGCCTGAATAAAAAATATGTAGAAGTTATTTGCATATGTGGTGTGTACACATATATATATATATATATAAGGGGGATATTTTTTGTAAATGAATACATATGCACTAAGAAATAGAAAAGATGCCTTTCAAAAGCACATATGATTTTTTTAATGCATATTTTCTCATTTTTTGTACATATTTCGGACTTTTTCAAGATTTCTAGTGCTATTCTGGGGTGTTTGATGCATATTTTGGGATTTAAGTGCACATTTTGTATTTTAAGTGCTTTTGGGATTTAAGTGCACATTTTGGGATTTAAGTGCACATTTTGTATTTTAAGTGCATATTTTGGGATTTAAGTGCATATTTTTGCATTTTCAAGTGCTTATTTTTGCATTTTCAAGTGCTTATTTTTGCATTTTTAAGTGCTTATTTTTGCATTTTTAAGTGCATATTTTGGGATTTAAGTGCATATTTTTGCATTTTCAAGTGCTTATTTTTGCATTTTCAAGTGCTTATTTTTGCATTTTTAAGTGCTTATTTTTGCATTTTTAAGTGCATATTTTGGGATTTAAGTGCATATTTTTGCATTTTCAAGTGCTTATTTTTGCATTTTCAAGTGCTTATTTTTGCATTTTTAAGTGCTTATTTTTGCATTTTTAAGTGCACATTTTGTATTTTAAGTGCATATTTTGGGATTTAAGTGCATATTTTTGCATTTTCAAGTGCTTATTTTTGCATTTTTAAGTGCTTATTTTTGCATTTTTAAGTGCATATTTGCATATTTTAAGTGCATGCATTTTTGCATTTTTAAGTGCACATTTTGTATTTTAAGTGCATATTTTGGGATTTAAGTGCATATTTTTGCATTTTCAAGTGCTTATTTTTGCATTTTCAAGTGCTTATTTTTGCATTTTTAAGTGCTTATTTTTGCATTTTTAAGTGCATATTTTGGGATTTAAGTGCATATTTTTGCATTTTCAAGTGCTTATTTTTGCATTTTCAAGTGCTTATTTTTGCATTTTTAAGTGCTTATTTTTGCATTTTTAAGTGCACATTTTGTATTTTAAGTGCATATTTTGGGATTTAAGTGCATATTTTTGCATTTTCAAGTGCTTATTTTTGCATTTTTAAGTGCTTATTTTTGCATTTTTAAGTGCATATTTGCATATTTTAAGTGCATATTTTGGGATTTAAGTGCATATTTTTGCATTTTTAAGTGCATATTTTTGCATTTTTAAGTGCATATTTGCATATTTTAAGTGCATATTTTGGGATTTAAGTGCATATTTTTGCATTTTCAAGTGCTTATTTTTGCATTTTTAAGTGC
The DNA here is from genome assembly GCF_987345545.1 of Pholcus phalangioides. Taxonomy (NCBI): domain Eukaryota; kingdom Metazoa; phylum Arthropoda; class Arachnida; order Araneae; family Pholcidae; genus Pholcus; species Pholcus phalangioides. Next base: position 3,956,500 of record NW_028301617.1, on the reverse strand, counting down.
TTATTTTTGCATTTTTAAGTGCATATTTGCATATTTTAAGTGCATGCATATTTGCATATTTTAAGTGCATGCATATTTGCATATTTTAAGTGCATATTTTGGGATTTAAGTGCATATTTTTGCATTTTTAAGTGCATATTTACATATTTTAAGTGCATATTTTTGGATTTAAGTGCATATTTTTGCATTTTTAAGTGCATATTTGCATATTTTAAGTGCATATTTTGGGATTTAAGTGCATATTTTTGCATTTTTAAGTGCATATTTTTGGATTTAAGTGCATATTTTTGCATTTTCAAGTGCTTATTTTTGCATTTTCAAGTGCTTATTTTTGCATTTTTAAGTGCATATTTGCATTATTTTTAGAGCATATTTTGCCTCTTTTTTAGTGCATATAATCCGGGCTCTACTCATTACTTTCTTGAGTGTATCTACTTCGCGGAGAAGCAAAAGATAAAATTTTGGCATATAAGTTAGTTTTTAGCAACATGTCTCTTGAAATCTCCATGATCTCTCGAGTGGCTGCTCTGATTTAAAAAAAAAAAAATGCCACGGAAAATAAGGCACAAAACACAGGGATGGGATCAGCTGCTGCTCTAAATATTTGGTGGTTGAATCGGGGGGGGGGGAAGAAATTTCTTAGATTGTAATTGTATCCCTCGTCAAAATTGTACAGTGGGAGAACAATTAGTTACATGAAGGGGTTGGTGCCTTCGAAATTGCTAAACAAGCCTAGGGGTAAAAAAATATGGACAATTTGCATAGCTCACATATCCTGAGCCGAGACCCTGCGTAGTAAATATATGGGTAAAAAAAACTTGAGGGCGTACCCAGGATCTGAACTAGAGGGCGGTGGGGACTCGCGATACTAAATTGATACGTCTGTGCTATGTGGCAATTAGTACATTTTAATTTCCCTTCTGGGGGGGGGGGCGGCGGCAGATGTCCTCTCTGCCCTCGCTGGTTACGCCCAAGGCTTGGTAGCCTATCATCCACTCCCCGTTTCATTCGGTGGGAGGCACGACATCTTGCGAATGCTAATAGTCAGAGCTCAGTATAACGTCACCCCTTGGGGACCGAATAGAAATGACTCCATAAGCGGGGTGGCTTACTAATAAGTGAAACCAACGCGATATTTATAGAGAAAGAACGACTTTTCAAATGACTGACCTTATAAGTGGGGTGGCAAAATGAAAATTGGTTGACGTTATACCGACTTCATTGTACATAATGTTTGTGTTTTGAAGAGGAACAAACCAGTAATTATTATGGGGGCATCCCCCTCCCCCCACCAGCGTCAAAGGTGGAGTCAACTGATCTAATTTATATATGTATGTATGAATTGACATCATCACCATCACGCCCTCCCCCAGCAATAATGACCGTTCCTCCCCCCCCCCAGACTTCCAAGTCTATCTCCTCCTACGCTATGTACACAAACAACGTCAGCTTTAATCTGCTAAAGCTGGTGTCGACACAACCCGATCGAGTTCTTAGGTGTGTCCCCTTCCATTTGCGATTTGTTCAGCTCACTTCTGTGCCCGATGTACACATGCAGATGGAAAAGATAAGCTCCAAGAATGTTCACACTGTTTAGTTTGATGTTGAGAGTCTTGCACTGAACGCATGGGCTCTTCTCCCCCCCCCCCCCCCCCCCCGCATCAACGAAAACGTTTTTTCATTTAACCGAACGTTTTGCGTTGGCTGAAAAATTTGCAAGCCGAGGCATTCGTTAGCCGAAGTATCACTGTATTACATTGAACGCTATGGAACCCTTAGATAATGCTCCATTAAATGTATATGCTGGAACCGAAAAATTGTTGGGATCGCTCTCAGGGGCCCGTTCAAGTATTACGTCATCATCGATGGGGTGGGAGAGGGGGGGGGGATTTCCGATTTGCTGACTTTTGATGGCAAAGGGGAGGGGGGGGGGGATTTGGATGTCATCAACCACGATTTATGAAAACATGAGATATTCTTAATGGCATCGTACTCGGTGAGCCAAAAACGAGAAACACCTTTCGATAGTTCGTGGGCACTTGAAGTAACATTCCCCCCCCCCTTCCCTATTGATAAGTGCCCTACAGAGCCACTTTAGTGATCACCAAACGTTTCGCGGAATGTGGCCTTCCCGCTTAAGTCCTCTGGAACTGTGCCATGCATCACTTAAATAATCTGAGAGTGTGCCGCGGGTAACTTGAGTGATGTAGAACCACACTGGGGGCCACTTAAGTGCTCTAAAACTACGTCACGTGCCACTCGAGGGATCTCTAAATGTGTCACGGATCGCTTAAGCATTCCGGAACTGTGTCCCGGGTCATTTAAGTGATCTGGAAATATGCCACGGGCCGCTTAAATTCTCTGGAATTTTACCACGGGATACTTAAGCGGCACATTTACAGATCGTTTAGTTCATTTTTACAAAATTAGATTTGAAGAGGGCAGGCCGCATCAGATAACCCCCAGGGCCATATTTGGTCCGCGGGCCAAGGGCCTTTATGCGATTTATCATTATATGGCTTAGAGGGTGGGTCGCAATGAATTTATTAAATATAAATTTTGAGTTCATAGCCTACAAATAACATTGAAATTAACAGAAATTGATTATAATAACATATAAAGGTATATTCTTCTTAAATTTCAAATTTAAAATAAAATATTTGTTTTGCATGAAAAATACATTTTCGATCGTGGGAGGGGGGCACGAGAGCCCCTCTATGCCCCCCCCCCGTGTACGTTTCTAATCCCACCAATATGCGTTAGGATTCAGAGGGGCATAGCTGATGACGAAATTTTTCTGACAAGTGGGGGGGGGGGGGGTCAGAGTTTTGCTGACAAAGGGGGAGGGGGGCCAAAAATATCTAAAACTTTGCTTACGTAATACTTGAACGGCCCCTCACGCCATGAATGTCAATTTTTGACGTTATGACCAAGTTGTGGTTATAGTAATTGACGTTGACTGTACTCACTAAACTATTATTCCTTAAAATGTTATACGAAACGGAAAATTGAAGGAACTATTCTCACGCTATGAACGCCAATTATTGACGTTATAGACGAGCTGCCGAGCCAAACGGTAGATAACCGTGTTTGGCTGTATTACATTGAAGGTTCTAAGCAAAACATTATACGTCACGAGGATTAGCTGTGGCTGCCAATCACTGACGTTATAGCCTAGGTGTCGTTATAACCGAGTCTGGCTGTACTCCGAAACAAGGCGGCAGAAGCTCAACCGAGCGCTGGGGGGCTGAACTGGGATCCCGCAACACAGTCACTTTGGCTGACGCCTGATTCAGTCGACAACGTCGAGACATGTTTGAAAAGCTCAACCGGGAGCCCGCAGCACCAAATCACTTTGGCCCGCACCTGGTGCAGTTCGACAACGTCGAGACATAGCTGGAAAGCACACAACCGTGCCAAATGAAGCATCTATTCGCGTGGTGGCGATAGTTGAGAGCTGTCTTGTCAATTTTTTGCTATTATAATATTTTTTTTGCTATTTGCATGGCTATTTGGGCAATGGCCAAAATTGACAATTGTCGATAGATCCATTGCCGGCGTACGGTATGAAATGAAGTGAAAAATGTACTTTGAACGCGAAAAAAGGCAACATTCCATTTGAATGTTCTCTGAAACAAACAAAAAATTGCAGGAAATCCTCTCATTCTGGCACCATGGTCGGTAATTGTTGACGGTATATCTCATGTTTCGTTACAGTCCAGCTTGGCTGCATTGCATTGCACAATCACATTCTAAGCCGAGCTCGACATCATTACCATTCATGGTAATCAGCCGTGACCACCAATCATTGGCGTTATATCAGAGGCGTCATTATGTTCTAGTTTGGCTGCATTTCATTGAGCACCGTGATAGCCTGAGATCAGAGGCGCATTCATTATTTTGCCGCCCTTCACTCATTCTAGTCTAATTTTCTTGATCACTCTGTTCTCGAATTCTTCAACCTGTGCTATAACCCGCTTGGCCTCCACTCTCGCAAGTACACCTGTGTCTCTAAGTCACTCTTTTGGTCACTCCTAGGCTCACAAACTCACTGAGTCATTCTTTTAGTCATTCACGTGCTTGCACGCTGTTATGGTCGCTCACTGGTAGGATTCCTAGTTTTATAGGTCACTCTTGTAATCATTCACACGTTTACACATGCTCTTCTTTTGGTAATTGACATGCTTGCGCACTTTTTAGGTCAGCGGTTTTCAACCTTTTTGTGACTCGCGGAGCCCTTTTGAAGTGAAAAGACTCTATGGCGGAGCCCCGTAGGCCAATTCTTTTAATTATTCATCAAAGTTACCGACTTATTTTTACTATTTAATAATATTTATAACTATTTATTTTCAAATTTTACTGTTTCTTTTTAGTTTCCTCGAGCGGAGCCCCTGGGGAGTGCACAAGCAGCCCCAGGGGCTCCGGTTGAGAACCGCCGCTTTAGGTCAATCACTAACGTCCCGGTCTCTCGATCTGTAGGTCACTCTTTTGGTAATGCTTGCTCACGCTCCAAGTTATTCTTTTGCTCACTCGCTCGCTTGCGAACTCTTCGCCACTCACTCCTCCGAATCTGCCTTCCTCCTCCCTTCTGAACTTGCGGCCCTGGTCTGTAGCCTGCTAAGCTCCCCCCCCCCCTGTAATTACGCCACTGCCCGAGATAATATTTCATTAAATGTTCTGCGCAACCAAAAATCGCAGAAATCTCTCTATCTTCTATTCTCTCCTCCCACAAATTTAATTTCCTCAAGATATAAAAATTTTAAAAATTCCCCCTAAAAGCCTTTTAACAAGAGCGAGAGAGATAGAAAAGGTGGCGATTCTCTCTCTCTGAGAAAGCCAAAGAGTTTTAATTATTTTTTGTCATTTCTTGCTTTTTTTCTCTATAGAAGGATTTTGCTGTTCTTCGGATTTGCGAATGCATTTAGAATCGTTCGTTTCTTCTTTGGTTGAGTTTAATTTGATCTCTCGTAGGAGATTTTTTGTTCTGTTCTTCTTATAAGATACCAAATCAAGAGACTCCAAGAAATTGCGACAGCAAATGGAGAAGTTTCTTCTCTTAAGTCCCTCTTTCCTCTCATATTAAATCTTGTTCTGGTTCCGCTACAACACATGATGGTGTCTGTATAATTGGATTTTTGTTCAGATTTCTTTTCTTTTGCTTCTGTGGAAAAGGTGGGAGAAAAAGGATATTCCAGGTACAAATTAATTCCCGGTTTTGTAATCCCTTCGTTGCAAAAAATAGCCCTTTTCTTTTTGCGTCAATGAGTTTTGGAACTATGAGACTTATACGTAAACTGGCAAATGTAGACATTTTACGTGTTTCTTTCGTCCTACGGACTCGATTATGGTGATGGTTATAGCATTATTGTGCTTTGCATTCATACGGGTTTTTCCTTTTTCTGCATTATGTGAACGAGTCACAAAAACAGAGACACACAAATACAAACACTGTACTCCTTCCAGCTGGTATAAAGAGGGGGTTATAACTGCACATGGTTGAGACAACAGCTATTATCGAGATTAGGCATTTCTAGGAGTACGTAGAATTCTAATGAATTTTTTGGGATACGAAAAAAAACCTGCATTGAATTTTCAAGTTCACAAGCTTCTCCAATGCATTATTCTGGATACGCAGAACCAGCGCGTTTCTTAGAAATACTGAGTTTCCACTGCATTTCTTCGAATGCAAAAACCTCTAATATATTTATGATGTGCCCAGCTTCCTATACATTTTAAGGTATACGCAAACCTCGAACAGATTTCTAGACGTACCCAACTTTCTAAGGAGTTTTTGGGATGCATAATAACCACCTAAACTCCCAACATTACATCAACAAACAGCAACAACACATTTCTAAGGGTACGCACAACTCTAACGCATTTCTAGAGTGGCACAATTTCCTATGCATTTCTAGAGTGGCACAATTTCCTATGCATTTCTAGAGTGGCACAATTTCCTATGCATTTTTAGGGATACGAAACCCTAAAAAGCATTTCTAGCGGTGCACAAGCTTCGCATAAGCCTTATTAAAAATTCAGAAACCTCTAATATTTATAGACTAAGCAAACTTCATATGCGTTTCATGGAATATGCGGATTTTCACGCATTTCTAGAGGATGTACGCAAGCTTCCTATGCATTTTTATAAATACAAACCTCTTACGAATTTTTAGAGGCACGCAAGCTCCCAATGAATGTCTTGGGATACGCAAATCTCCAACGCATTTCCACAGGTATCCAGCTCCGTATGCATTTTTGGAGGTACACAAACCTTTAACACATTTTGGGAGTAAGCAACATCCCTATATTTCTTGGAACATGCAAAGGCATAACGCATTTTCAGAGATACGTATGCGCCCTATGCTTTTTTTCGGTATGTGCTTCCAGCTCATTACTAGATGCACCCGCAAATCTCTAGCACTTGTCTTAAACTACGCACGATTCCTATGCATTTCTTGGGATTCACAAATATGAAATACATTTCTAGAGGTACGCAAGCTTCTTATGCACAATTAGAGATACGTGTGTGGTGTAGCAGTAGTGGGTAGGGCCTCCAAAAAATGGCTCGGGGATCCATGATGTTCTTAAGTCAGCCACCTCGTTGGGCAATTTGCCTGTTGTGGCGTTGTATTTGTATCACAGTTTTGTTGTTACCTTCTTTATAAACTGAAGAGCCAGAAAAACTGGTACAGGCATGCGTATGCAAATAAAGAGATATGGAACCAATCGGAGTACGGCGCTGCGGTCGGCAACGCCTGTATAACACAACAAGTGTCTGGCATAGTTGTTAGATCGGTTACTGCTGCTACAATGGCAGGTTATCGAGATTTAAGTGAGTTTGAACGTGGTGTTATAGTCGGCGCACGAGAGATGGGACATAGCATCTTCGAGGTAGCGATGAAATTTGTATTTTCACGTACGACCATTTCACGAGTGCACCGTGAATATCGGGAATCCGGTAAAAAATTAAATCTACGACATCGCTGCGGCCGGAAAAAGATCATGCAAGAACGGGACCAACGACGAGAATCATTAAACGTGACAGACGTGCAACCCTTCCGCAAATTGCTGCAGATTTCAGTGCTGGGCCACCAACAAGTGTCAGCGTGCGAACCATTCAACGAAACATCATCGATATGGGCTTTCGGAGCTGAAGGCCCACTTGTGTACCCTTGATGACTGCAAGAACAGCCTCCCATCCTAAAAATAAAATGAATGCCACGGACCCATTTGCAAAATAATATTCAGTGCAGGCGAGGTTTCTACGCATTTTTTGGAATACCCAAACCTAAAATGTATTTCTAGAGGTGGTACACCTAGCTTCTCTCCTATGTAACTTGTGCACTGGAATTGAGTCGCGGGTTACTCAAGTTATTTAGAAATGTGCCGTGGGCCATTTAAGTGATGTGACACTGCGCCGTGGGTCACTGAAGTGATTCTCAAATGCACCGAGAGCCAGTTGCAGAATGATTCCAGAGCCAAGTGCTCTGGAATCATTATGCAGGTCACTCAAGTGTGCTTGAGTAAATATGCGGCTAGGTCATCTGGAAATGTGCCACGCGCTTTTCAAGTGAGGTGGAACTGCACCGCGGTTCACTTAATCGACCTGTGGGCACCGAAGGCCACTTAAAATGTTCTGGAATTTTGCCGCCGGTTACTCAAGTGTCAATATGTCGCTGGTCCCTAAAGTGATATGGAAATGTGCCGCGAGCCAAGTGGTGTGGGACGATACCAAGCTTCACGTAAGTAACACATAAATGTGCTACTTAGTTAATTGTTAAAAAATTGGATTTGAGGTCACTGCGCACATCAGATGACTCAGAGACACATTTGGCTTGCTGACCGGCGGTTCAACATGTAGGTTCTACATATATTTTTCATTTGATGGTTAAAAATCTTCAAAGCGGGACCGATAGCCATCTTAAATTAAAATAGATGGCAGCACAACACTGGACACGAAATCATACTATTAGGTAAGCATGAGCACTTGCGGTACAACCAATTCTGTAGTAAATTGCCCTCGGCGATACACCGGAATTGTGCTCTGTTTGAATGGAAGAAAGTCATCTTATATTTTGTGTGTCAGACATCTGAAAACGTTTCCCCCTGCAATACGACCTAACATAAAGTTTAGATTTCCCAAAGAGAAAGGATTGACAGCAATGAAACAAATCAATGCAATTAGCGCTATTCCAAGGCAACATACGGACGCCTAAAGTGTCCAAGGACAAAAACTGAAATAGTGTTGCCACCCAGCTAAATGAAATTAGCGACGATTCACCAAAACAAGAAAGTCCCCTCTCCTCCGTGTATCGATCATCAACTGGAATCGAAGTCAATTATTTTTAGGCGATGCAGCACATTGCCTCTTTCACATCCAGGACATACACCAACTACCAGTATATATGGTACGTATATCGGGATTCTTAATCGCATCATAAAAGTGATTAAATGAGGAGGTTCCGCGGAATTTTCACGCGTTATAGGCACCGGCTGCGAAAATCCTTTCGATGCATGTTCTCCGGGAAAATATCTCGATTCGGGTGATAAGCTTCAACGGATATAATTCCCATGTCCCGCGAGTTAAATCTATCGATCCGGGATCCGATTGGTAGGCTGCGAGTCGAGAGATTAAATGAGGGGGGATTATGTACGGGACGTACCACTTTCGACTAGCTTTCATGGGTAATTAACCGAATTCGAAGTGAGTCGATGTTTTCTCACTTGAATAATTCATAAATATTGCTGATTATCGGATGATGCAATTAAAGATGTTCGATGGAAATGTCCACAGAGCACGTTTGGGACTTAAGTTGTTCGTTGTAAGTGCAATTATTATGAACGGAAATACTTAATACTTTCTTTTTTACATTTAGGCAATAAGATTTAGGCAATAACATTTAGACTGAATGCATATGGGGTGCATTCTGCTCACTGTGACCTAGCTTTTTCGAAGTAGATGCCAACTAACGATTGCACATTGAAAATTCAACTGACTTGGCTACTAAGAACCCAATAATTAAAAATAGCAGAAATAAGTCATATTTGATGGTCGAATTGTTACTGTGCGAGTAAACGAAGGAGTTCCACGCCCGAACACGATGATTTTTCGTGTTGAAAACAGAGAAGCATTAACATCTCTACATTTGGCCATCATTATAATATGGCAGGTTGATGGCACTCTACGTTGCAGTAGACTTCTTCAAACCGGAATACCGATATTCTGTTACATGCATCACAAATCTGATTCCGTATAATCTTATGAACCACCAAGGAGGTGAGGGAGCACCAGGTAATGGTTATGTGTGCATTCTTTCACATCTATAGGTAGTCTGCCAGGTCCATGCGAAGCTTGTGCATCTTATCTTGGTACTATCAGGTGTTTACCCATTCCGGATGCCCATCCCCACCATCGACGATCACAAGCTAGAGAAAAACCAAGTATACCTTCCATCGACGACCTCAAACTCTAAAAACACCGCGTTGCCATCCATCGAAGACCTCAAGCTCAAGAAACACCACGTACAGTGTAACCATTCTTCTCTCTTCTGGAACTACTTGTAACAATTACAAGTTCCAGAAACTCACGTTAGAGTGCTATCTGTCGGCAAACCAACGCGAAACAACAAATATTGAGCCACCACACTATGATCGATGTGCTCATGAACAAAAAAAAAAAATTTACAACACTCTCTCTAGACACTTTCTACTATTAAAAGAAATCACGGATGATCTTACTGAAGGCAGTAAGATTATCCGAGTTCCGATCTGCTCCTAACGACATCAATCATTTCCAAAAAGAAATAAAATAATAATGATAGTAATAAAAAAAATAGATAGACTCTATACACACGCACACACATAATCATCATCATCATCTTGAGACAACATAGGGACGTCAAAAAAGATCAGCTCAGAAAAAACAATAACTGCAATAACTAACTAAATAAGATAAAAATATCAAACGTGTGTGCAGTCATGCCAAGTTAGAGTACGTCATCTACTTCATCGACGAATGCTCCAGAAACACTATTAACTAAATCTATCAACGATCAAAAGCTCAAAAAAATCACCAAGTATAACATCCACCGTCGAACAAAGACTTAAGAAACAGCAAGTATGCCATCCATCGCCAACCAAAAGTTCAAGAAACATCAAGTACTCGTATAGTATCAATCCACGACCGCAAGCTCAAGAAACGCCAAGCATACCATCCATTGACGACCACAAGTTCAAGAAACATCAAGCATACCATCCAACAACGACGACCACAAAGCTCGAGAAACTACTAAGTATACCACCCTTAGAGACGATTGTAAGCTCTAGAAACCACACAAAAGAGTGCCATCTATCGGAAAACGAACGCCAAAAAAAAACAAATATCAAGCCACCACAGTATAATCTATGCTCATCAATAACCCATAGCACTTTATACTTTTTTCTTCCAGACAATTTCTACCTAAAAAAAAATCACAGCAGTCAAACTATCCGAGTTCCGAACCGCTCGTTACGACATCGATCATTTTTCCGAGAAAAAAAAACCAAAAATACTCGCCATAAACCTGACATCTTAAGACAACATAGAGACATCAAAAAAAGACCACGTCCAGCTCAGAAATAAATAAATAAATAAACAAGATAAAAATATGAAACAAAAAGAGTCATGTCAAGTCAGATGACAGGCCTGAAACAACTTAAAAAAAAGCAAAACACGGGAGAAATAAATCTAGACGACAATAAGTTCTGGAAACACCAAGTACACCAACCATCGATGACCACGAGCTCAAGAAACAAAGCATTCGTCTATTATTCATTGTCGACCATTCAAGCTCTAGAAACACCAAGCCATACCCTTCATCGACGATCACAAGCTCAAGAAACACAAAAGCCCCGTTGACATGTGTGAGATTGAGGGGTCGCTTTGGTGATAATTACAGGCATGGCAACTTAGAGAGGTGGGAGAGAAGCTCATCAAAAAAAAACAAAAAAACCATCTTTCTTGGGGTGGATAGGTAGTCGACACCGACCTTCTCTCCCGTAATGCTTTGCGCCGCGAAAACTACTGTAAGCTCCTTCGTCAGCCATCTTGAATCAACCACTTCCGTTCAACCCTCGTAACCAGTGACGACTTCCGGAAAGAGGGGGGGTTTTACCGGCATAAATTAAACGTCATGTGAATGGGGGGTTTGTAGAGAAAATCCCCGTTACCGGGAACTTCCCGGGATATTTTATGGCACGTGTGAACGGGGCTAAGTAATCTATGGTTACAAGCTCCAGAAAAACAGAGTAGAGTGCCATCTATCGGCAAACAAATTCAATCAACCGATATCGAGCCTCCAGACTATAATCAATACACATCAATAATCCATAACACTTTATACTTTCTTTTCCACGCACTTTCCATCTTAAAAAAAAAAAAAATCACAGCAGTCGGACTATCCGAGTTCCGAACCGCTCGTTACGACATCAATCATTTCCGGGAAAAAAAAAAAAACCCCAAAAACAAACTCGCCATATAAACCTGACATCTTGAGACAACATAGAGACGTCAAGAAAGACCACATCCAGCTCAGAAAAAAAAACAACGATAAGTAAATAAGATAAAAATATGAAACACAAAGTCATGTCAAGTCAGATGACAGGCCTGAAACGACTTGAAAAGAAAACGGGAGAAATAAATCTAGCGTAAAGACGGGCCAGAAGCCATATTTGTAGTTGGCTTTTGGCAGCCAAAGACATGAATCATCTTCACCCGCGTCCACCACCAAAAACAAAAAAAAAATCACTGCCTCAAAAAAAAAAAAATGGACGCGGACACAAACCAAACAAAACATCACAGACATTAACCCAAATATGTTGTCCTCAAGGAAGAAACAGACTCCTTCCAGTTTCCTTAATATTCTGGAGAGAGAAAAAAAATGAATTTATACATGTATAAACAAAGACCGAGAGAGAGAGAGAGATGACATATCAAAATGGCGGAAACCTTAAAATAAATAAATAAAGAGACGGCGGATTTCTCTCGTATTATTTGGCACAAACTTGCGGCGTAATTTATAACTGTGAGTTTGGCAACACGTAATAAAGAAAAATGGATTTATTTCTCTTGGAGAGAGTCCAAGAAATGTCCGGGAAAAAATCCACTAGGATTTCATTGAGTTCTCGGGAAAAATGTGAATTTTACCGGAAGATGACTGAGGGTCTTGCGTCTGTGTGTGTGTGTCCGTGGGACAGTTTCCCCTCTTTTTGACTGGAAGTAAATTTAGTGGCCCGTGAAAAATTTGGTCCCCCCCCCCCCATGCATATGTTTCTGGGAATCTCTATGTACATGTTTTCAAAGATGGAATGGGACATTAACGATTTACAATGAGTCCGATTTGTTTTTGTCCCTAGAATGTCTCCTGGAATTTATATTGTGGGTCTCCTACTGAGAATTGCGATTTTCAAAGAGCACTTTTAGCTTGAAAATCTTTGAATGCCTTGAAACTACTTCAGGGTGGGTCTTGAACATTTCAGGTATCGCGGGTCCAAACAAATTTCCCATGATGCCCAAGTACCAAGAAAAGGTTTTCACGAAGGGCCGAAAAATGTACCTTGAAGTACAGGAGCCAACTAATCACTGCGATATCTAGATTCATATGGCATCTTGACGGGCGAGCCCAATGGGGCCTAGAACTCCGTGTCAAACGGGTTGAGGAGCTCTATGTTGTTGGAGAATTTTATTTATTCTGAAACTACATTTTTTTCATTAAATGTATGGAATTTTTTATTAATTTCGAAACTACATTTTTTTCATTAAATGTATGGAATTTTTTATTAATTCCGAAACTAGTTTTTTGATTGAATATGAATTTCATTAATTCTGGAATTACTTTTGATTGAATACGAATTTCCGTCGATTCTGAAATTTTTTTGATTAAATATGAATTTCCGTCGCATCGGAAATTAATTTTGATTGAATATGAATTTCCGTCGATTTTGAAAATGTTGTGATTGAATGTGAATTTTGATTGGATATGCATTTCCATTAATTCTGAAATTATATTTTTTCATCAATTTCGAATAATCATTAATTCCCAAATAATTTATTTATTGAATCGACTCATCTCTAGAGATCTCCCGATCCAATGAGAACATAGCGCGGCAGGTATCGAATTTTTAAGCTTTAGGGGTGGCAAAATAATGTTTAATAAAATGCTCCCTTCGGGGAACCCCATATGGCGAACTATGTTTGCCGGGTCGGGGGGTTAGTATCTCTTAAGCCCGTTCCCATGTGCAATAAAACATCCCGGGAAGTTCCCGGTAAACGGGGATTTTCGCTACAAACCATTCACATGACGTTTAGTTTATGCCGGTAATTCCCCCCTCTTCTTTCCGGAAGTCGTCACCGGTTACGTGGGTTGAACGGAAGTGATTGATTCAAGATGGCTGACGAAGGAGCTCGAAGTAGTTTTCGTGACGCAAAGGATTATGGGAGAGAAGGTCGGTGTCGACCACCAATCCTCCCCAAGAAAGATGACCTTTTTTTGATGAGCTTCTCTCCCACCTTTTTCTTCCCTACCCACGAGGGGAAAAAAGTTGTCATGCCAGTAATTATCACCAAAGCGACTCCCAATCTTGCACATGTGAACGGGGCTTTAGTTACGGCCCTGCTTCACCCCCAATGGAATCTGACGATGTCTGTCTCTTCTCCATCCGCAGCTGAAGTTGTCTGACTCTGCTCCATTTGCAGCTGAAAATGTCGGCCTTCGCTCAGGTCCGGATCCAGGGGAGTACAGTAGGAACGACAGCCCCCATCCTGAGATACGAATAACATGGGGAAAATTCATCTTTCCCATAAAATACGGGACGGACAAACAAACTTATACAATCCACCCCTCCCGTCACATCGTCCTTGATCAGCACCTTGACCAGAAAACCCGTGAAAATACGGGTCATATGGCCATCCTGCTCTTATCCTTACACATTGACTCAACCCCGGGCACACTCATTGCAACAAAAATATGGGGATGGGGGGGCTAATGTAATGGCCCTTAAGTGTATATTCAGTATAGAGTTTGTGTGGGGGAAGACATTCGCTCAAAATATAATGGATTCTCCTATTGAAAGGAAATTCTCGTTTCTGAAGGGAAAATAGAAACTGCATTATACATACTTTATTTTTCCATGAAGAAAAAAAATCTTATAAACTGTATTTCTTTTCTCAATGAAGGATAAAAAGGGGACGGAATTCAATAGAAATTTCTGAAAAGCTCCAAAAAAGGGCATTTATAAAGAATTTTAAGGATTTCTTTTCTTTTCAATGGAACGTTTGCGATTTCTTAAGCAATAAGAAAGAGGTCTGAACTCTATAAATCTCTCGAATATGAAACTGAAGTTGCCATTTCCATGCTAAAGTTTTGTACATAAAGGCAGCTGCACACGTAATTGTTAGCTTTGCAAGCACGCATGCTCAATCTTTTTCGCACAAGCATGCACACCTTCCCTTTGGCCACCACACGGTTCAAGCATGCTTCTCAAAGGATGATGTCGATCTCCGCTATCCATACGAAGGTTTTTCACAGCTGTCTGATGGGGAGATGAATTTAGGAAAAGGGGGAAAAAAATTCAACTGCCCTTCTGGGGAATCGAACCCGGATCCGTTCTTTCGCCAGGTGAGCGCGCTAGACTACAAAGGCAACGAATTTCGATCTTTCCTTAGAACTCGTTTTCGCTGAGCGGGTGATAGAAGGCCTCTGCACTGTTTGCCATAAACGTCATTCAGACTACCTCAGCAAGTTTGCCACATTTTGAAACACAGCATCCTATTTCGTTTCTTCTTATTTTGGCGTAGAATCTTCCTGATTGGCTCACAAAATACGGCATGATGATTGGATGTAGGGTATAGAAATTGCCAATTCTGATCCCGATCATTTCTTTTCCTCACGACGATGATACTGGAACGAGCAGGAATTTTTTTCCCCCTGAATATATACTGAGGGAAAACGGACTACTTACTGACGTCACAAGCAGACTGTGGAGGCTTTCTATCTCTAGGAGGTGCTGGATCAGCCCAACAACTGAGTGGATGTAGGTTTGTTTCTCCGCAAGAGCAGGTGAATTTTCTCTTTCCTAAATTCATCTTCGCATCATCCAGCTGTGAAAAACCCTCGTATGGATAGCGTAGAGTGACGTCATCCTTTGATTAGTCGCTATCTGGTGGCAGCGTCAGTAATTGTTATCCTTGCCTGAATTGGGACCGACCGTCCATGTATGCCCTCGTTCAGTGCTCACGGGCTCTAAGGAAAGTTTGAAATTCGTTGACTTTGTGGTCTAGGGTTCTCACCCGGCAAGTGAGAGGACGTGGGTACAATTCCCTGCAAGGACAGTTGAATTTTCTGTCTTTCCCAAAATCACCTTCGCATCAGAAAACTGTTAAAAACCTTCACAAGCATGCTTGAAGAAACACCACCCAAATTCATCGACAAACAACTCGGCACAAGTGAGTGAATGAGAAAATGAGCGTGAAAGAGCAAGTCGGTAAGTAATTTAGGACCGGTGACAGAGTGAGCGACCTATTTAGTGACCGAATGGGTGACCTGGCGAGAGAGAGTGGTTGACCTATTGGCAGAGGGAGTGAACTATAGTCCGTTTCAGGTTAACTTTGCAGTGAAGAGGAAGCTACGAGGGAACCTCATCACTCGCTGCTACGGCAACAAAAGCCTCTCAACCAATGTATCTATGCGCGGCCTCGGTAAGGTGTGGACGATTTCTAGGATATCGCGCCAAAATGTGGTTGTGGTTGCCATAGTTCTTCGGATAATATGGTAACCAATATTTTTTTCTAATTTAAAAATTTCAAACGGAGAAACATCTGTTCAAAACGATATTTTTTCATTATTTTTTTCAAAATCATTATTCAATTGAAATATTCTGTATAAATGATCACACACATCGTAAAACTCCGATTTATGAGAACTTTATTTTGCGGCGAAGGAGTACACTCTCTACCTTTCTCTCCACTGCAAAGTTAACCTGAAACGGACTATAGTGAGAGAGGGTGAGTCACCTATTGAGGGACTGAGTGAGAGCTGACTATGTGTGGTTACGAATCAGTTTTTCAGTTCTACTCAATTTCACATCCAAGTTGTATTCACTAATTCAGTTTCTCTCAAATTTTCATTACCCTCGAGCTAATGATGGCACGTTTTTTGCGGCTCCCTTACTCTAGCACAAAGTAGGGGTTCTCAAACTTTTTCCACCCACGGCACCATTTTTCTTAATCAACGCTTATCCGCGGCTTCCCACATCAGTTGAACAAAGAATCTCTTCGAAAAACCTTTGTCAGGGGGCAACTGCTCCGCGGCGCCCCTTTGTTAGGGGTTGTTAGGTTGGAGGTACATCAGGGCACCACGACACTCAGTTCACTCAGTTTGAGAACCCCGCGCAGTTTAAGCTCATCCCTCATTCACTCACTTATTTTCTCAATTGCTCATTCGTTCGCTCATTTGCTGATTTACTCACTCAATCTCGCTCACTTGCTCACTGAATTGCTCATTTTATCGTTCATTTGCTTACTGAATTTCTCATTTTATCGATCATTTCCTCATTCCCCCACTCACTTGCTCAGCGGCTTGCTTAATCACTCTCATTTGCTCATTTTCTCACTCAGTGCTCAATGAATTTCTCATTCTATCGTTCATTTCCTCATTCCCTCACTCACTTGCTCAGTGGCTTGCTTAATCACTCACTCATTTGCTCATTTTCGCACTCATTTGCTCATTTTCTCACTCAGTTGCTCACTGAATTTCTCATTCTATCGTTCATTTCCTCATTCTTTCACTCACTTGCTCAGTGGCTTGCTTAATTACTCAGTCATTTGCTCATTTTGTCACTCAGTTGCTCACTGAAGTTCTCATTCTATTGTTCATTTCCTCATTCCCTCACTCACTTGCTCAGTGGCTTGCTTAATCACTCACTCATTTGCTCATTTTCGCACTCATTTGCTCATTTTCTCACTCAGTTGCTCACTGAATTTCTCATTCTATCGTTCATTCCCTCACTCACTTGCTCAATCACTCATTCATACATTTGCTCACTCACTCCCTCACAATCGGAGCTCACTGAA